>NW_017305895.1:1481320-1482166 GCF_001594115.1 Trachymyrmex septentrionalis
TCCATATCCTTCCACGTTTTCCACCACGAGCGAAACGGACTTATTCAACCCCCTCACCTTCACTCCCTTGCCCTACCGTCCATTCTATCTCGCGGCCGTCGGCGAACGCATCGCATCACCCACTCCATCTCCCGCTCGGCCTCCTCCGTCCATACCGACGCGGCGTGCAAGAGGTGCAGAAGGCTCGGAGCAACGCATTGGCGGATCCAAAAATTTGTCTAGAGGGGGGGGGAGCCATTGGCACGTCCAATGTCGCAAGCGAAACTTTTTTTCAAGTTTAATTCGAAAAAATAAAATATGATCTTTCATAGACACACTGGGTCTTTTTTGACTCATGGCGAAATTTTACTTTCAAATTTTTGACACAAATTTCCATTTTTTATTAAATAAACGTTTTAACACTTGAGATAACGAATTATTTGACAACGTAGCGGAGATGTTGAAAAAAACAATTCTGAGTTTTTCTAAATTTTTTTAAAGCCTAGAATAGTAGAAAAAAAATATTTTGGCTGGACAAAAGAGATCTAGAGTGAGCGTAAATAAAATTTATTTACGGAGTAAATAAAAATATGTATTTCTTATCAAGGGTTAAATTATTATACTTAAATTAATTACATTGAAAAATATATTATTTAAATGTATATTTTATAAAACGTTTTACTTAAAATTATATTAATTACAAAAGAAGAATAATATAATAGAATATATTTTTTTTTATATCTGAAAGTTTTTTAAGTTAGGAAAGATTTTGGAATATCAAAATTGTGATTAAGCATCTCAGAAATATATTGTGAAAATATATAATAACATTTTACTGTAAATATTTAGAGAGAAAAAGGAGAAATA
>NW_017305895.1:1482266-1497902 GCF_001594115.1 Trachymyrmex septentrionalis
AATATTTAGAGAAAAAAAGGAGATATAAAGGGAGGGGGGAAATCATGATCTGCCCTTATGGCCCCCTTATGCCTCCCCCCGTGGATCCGTAGGAGTGGAGCAACGGGGTAGGACGAGAGACGTGCGCGCGCTAACGTGTCGTCCTTTCGCGAACTTCCTCCTCCTCGCATCCTTTACACCCGATATTCCGCTTCTCTCTCGCTCAATTCCCCTCTCCCTCTCCCTCTCTCTTTCTCTCTCACTCTCCCTCTCCCTTAACCGCCATTTCCGTCTACCCCATAGATCTACATCTATTTTGAACCGCTGCCGTCTTCCGCCTCCTTTCTGTCGCGCTATATATTTTCGTATCTGTCGTTCGGTATATTGCTTCTACCCTCGTATAACCGAAACGCGCGACGAGTGCGCGACGACCATTCTTACGAAAGGAGAAAGGAACGATCTATCAATGAAACAAAAGGAAACGCGACGAAAGCGACGAGGACGATGACAAAAGGGCGGCGGCGACAAGCATCGAAGGGAGGAAAGAGGTGGGGGGGGGGTAGTGAACGTTTGGAATCCTTCCTCTCACCCTGCCGCGTAGTCGACGGCGCGAAACCATTACCCCGGGAATGTTGCGCCATGGATTAGTTTGATTATCGACATGCGGCGGCGCCGAGGCCGCGAGCAATTTAATTATGGAAACGGTATGCTGCAAAGGACGAGCCCGCGATATCCAATTAGTTTCCACGGGTTTGCTCTCTGCCGAGTCTGTGCGCTCTCTCGGCTCTCGCCGCGGCTCTTAACGATTGCTAACCCCCGAGAGAAACGCTAACTGAACGTAACTATCGAGCTTAGACGCTGCTGACTGCCGCGACGATCTTATTTATTTACAGGATGACGCAGCGATTGCATTTTTCATGGAGGATCGACGCGGATTTTGCGGTTGTTACTTTAACCATTAATCGATAAGATTAATATTAATCATTTGATTACAGACACGTGTCTAATAATAAAAGTTGATAAATTACGGTGTCAAGTTAATATTGACAGTAATAATTACTCCGTACTAATCGTATGGAAAATTGAATCTCGTTGAAATGACTTAGTTTTCGCATATAAAGTAGAGAACAAAAAAATGTCATAGATATAAGGATCAATAATTGACAGGTTTTTAGCTATATTAAAGGTGTTCTGTGAGCACAAGTTTTACATCTTTAATAGCTAAACACTATACCTAAAAAAACTATTCATTATTGAGCCTTCTATCTGTTTTATTCTTTACATATAAGTTATTATATATCATTATATGTTATTATACGTAAAAACTAATTTATTTTTACTAAACTTTAATTTTTCATATAATTAGTTACGGAATTCTTTAACAAAGTGTGAATATATCGTGTAATAATAATAATAGTTTCATGAGAGCGTGGATGACAATAGATTACATGTCTGATGCTAGATAAGAAGATAGATTTGTATATTTAATCATATATTATTCCGCTGATTATTGTTTTATGATTAAAATCTTACATCAAATGTGCTATGTGAGCACAAGTTTTACATCTTTCTCTCTAAATTCTTTAGAGTAAATCTTATTCCACAAAAGTAAAATCTTACTCCAAAGAATTTAGAGAGTCGATATACCATAGCTAAAAAATTATCCATTGTCTATGACATTTTTTATTTCCCACATTACAATAAGCTATACATAAATATGCGACTAATTTCGCCGAAATCCAATTTTCCACATAATTAATATCGGGATTCTTTCAGTACATAATTGTAAACAAAACTGGCGCGAATCTTATCGCCAATTGCCCGTGTTATACTATACATTGAAAATTGAGAATTGCAAATTAAAAATTAGAATTAAAATTAAAAAATTTTAATTTTAAGGACGGTATTCATAATCCGTTCTTATTTTGAGATTGTCTCAAGTAGTATCTTATAAAATGCTAATACAACCCTTTAATTGGGTTATGACATCTTAAGACTGTCCTACAAATATGAGAATATAGAACTGTATTTTCAAATATAAGAATCGACTATGAATACCGGTCTAAATTATTTCGTTCAGTTGCGCAGATATTTAAATCAGAGCGTGTATGATTAGCGTGACATTCAATACGTTGAAATATACAAGGCGAATGGAAACAAAGTAACAGCATTCGCGATCTCGAGCGAAACGTCGAGAGTATTTTAGAGACGCGAGCAATCGTCCGATACTTTACGTTTTCGCTCGCGAAATCGAGTCGCGTCATTAATTCGCAATCGTGTCGCGCGAGCGAAGTCGATATTTTCTCCCCCATCTCTCCTCCTCCTCACGGCCGTCTCTCGTGTTTCCTTTTGACGTCACGGAGTAACGTGAGTAACGTCAAGAGTCATTCCCAGAGACGCGAAAAAATTGTTTCGTCTCCAAGAGGGATCCTCCGTAACAGAGAGGAGAGTAATCGTCGGCATCATAAAAGATGTCGAGATTGATGGCGAAAGGCTTTTTAACGAGACGCGGAGGCGAAGGGCGTTAAATCAATAGCCACCGGCGGGCACACAGCCGTCGGCGTATTCGAAATAAATTCTAATACGTCCGCCGCGCCGGAAGGGAGACGATTACCGGATCATTGTTCCGTTCGGCTATTCTTTTCGGCTATTCTTCACACCGTAAGACTCTTTATCTTCCTTTTTTACCACCACTCCGATAGCGGCCCAATCACATTAGTCGCAATTAGCCTAGAATTTATTCACCGAAAAGTTGCTAACGTCCTCATTTGATTAATCACCCTTTCCTGACCTTATCACCTTGGTGAATTGTTATAGGGATATTCGTTGTCGAGCGAAGGGATGATTATCTATTATAGATGTACACTTTTGTTTATCTTATTGAATTACAGAAATTAGATTGCCTGACGTCCGGCTATTGTATAGAGATAAACTTATTTATGCAATTTTGCACTGAAAAAAGATTAGGTTTACTATAATAAATTTTAATACATATTTCTTTAAATAATACTGAGTAGACATATTATACTTAATACATATTTCTTTGAATAAAACTGAGTAAATAAATATTTACTTAATAAAAAAATAATTAAATCAAATTGATCGTTTTTGTCAAATAAATATACATTTAGTAAATATATTTACCTAGAATTATCCAAATAAATATTTATTAAAATTTAATACTTTTTTCAGCGTAAATAATAAAAATAGTTTTACTATTTCTGATATAAATATTAAAGATATATACAGTGAGTACAAAAAGGGTTCAAGGAAGATAATCATAACAAAAAAGCTTATTTTTTCGAAATACACATTAATTAGTAATTTATTAACAATGACTAAAATAGACTATATTTCTCAAAATTATTTTATTTAAAAAGATGCGCAATAATTAAAGTACATTATCTTAAAAATAAACGGAAATGAAGTATTATTTGGACTCACAAAAATATATTATACGTAATTTCGTAATAATAAATGTGATTCTTTGTATTACTAATATTAAAAATTTTTGTAAAAATATAATTATAAAAATAATACATTGAAATTTAATAATGATTATGAAAAAATAATTATTATGATTCGACAGGTTGAATTTGCTATTAAATGAATGAATCCACGTCATAATATCCCGTTGTTATATAATCGATTCAAAGATAATTAATCGAAAAATAAATTTGAGTTTTATAAATTTTATTTTATCCATCTCATGATTGTAAATTGAATCTATTACTCTTCATATCGAATACATCAATATAATTACGCTTTCCAGCCAAAGTGAGCTTTTTAGAATTCAGGACGGAACTTATAATTTCACGTGCTGTGTAATACTTACAAATTTGTTAAGTCAAATCAAGAACTTATAAATTCAGAACGAACACGTACGAGTATATGAAATGTTAAATACATACGTATATGAAATATTAAAATATACAGATGTATAAAAATACGTGATGTATCAGATAAAAAATGTCATTCCATCGAAAATTTAATATAAAATTGTAGGTCGTCTAAAGCGAGTTTAATTTTGTCTAGATATGAAAAAAACTGTTCGTTTTCTTTAATTTATAACGAATATTTTAAAATCAGTTACTTTTAAAACTTTTATCAGTACAGTGTATTAAATTTATGTATAATTAAATGATTTTCTTAAAAGTCAAAACAGGATTATATGCATACTCATAAAATATATGTATAAATATCTACATCTATCACACATACATACGCACGCACACATCTATGTAAACAATCTACAGATATATCTTATGTTCTTTTTATGTTACATCGAATTGTACTGAAACTTCTATCTCAATTATACAGAATATTCCAAAATTTGCAATTCAAAATATTATTAGCCAAAATGTTCTCAAAAAAATTAAGTAAAAATGTTAGTTAACAATTTTTATTTTAAAATAATGACTTTTTTAGATAATGGAGACTTAAATATAGCCAATCACAAACTATGTTTAGATAATCATCTGTCTATGTGAGTGATTCGTGCGGCAGTAATTAATGAGCGTACACTTTAGCACTCATCAATATACTCGGTGTCTTCCATTTAATAATAAAGTCGATACAAATATTATTCTGTCTTCGTTATTCATGGAATACAAAGAACGATAGAATATGTGTCGACTTATATCACTATAAATGAAGGGAACTCATTCACGAGAGATTATCTAATCATAGTTTGTAATTGGCCGCATTTAAACCCTTATTTCAGAAATTATGGCTTAAAATAAAAGTTTACGAACAGTTTTTTTAAAATGTAATAAATTTTTTGAAAATGTTCTCGCTACATTATTCTGAGTCGCGAATTTTAGGACATTGTATATTTTTCTTTACCAATATTATAAAGTCAAATATATTATATTACAATCACAAAACTTGATTACTTCTTTCTGTATTATATTATCCAATTTATAATAATTTACATATTTTGCATTAATTGTGTTATCTACATGATGAATTTTTGTAAATCAACGTAAACAATACATAAATATTCCATTTAAATGTAATCTTGGAATATACAGCATCAATTTTGAGCCAAAATATGAAGATGTAAATAAAAATTGTAGGAAAATCGGAACGCGAATAGACGGCAATTATGAGATTAATTTTATTAGAATACACAAAAGAAAATATATTTGGTGTGATTTCATGATATTTGATCTTTCAGTAGTGCCTGGTAGTGGGTATAACTTATTCGATTATTTATTTTACTTTTTATGCTACAACTTTTTTATTAATAGATAAAGATATATTTATTCGTTACTATATATATTATTATATTCCTTAATATTGCATTTGGATTTTTAAAATAATGTTATAAATATGTATGTTCATTTTTACGCGATATTTTTACACAATACCCTGCAGTGTGTATTGTGTATGTGGCAAAGCGCATAGCAGGTACAAAGCGTATAGTGGCATCAAAGGGTTAATTATTTTGCCCTAATATATTCCTGAATTATCATTTCGATCAAACCATTTTCCTTTGAGCATCTTTTCTTCTCAAAAAAGTCAACTTTCTACTCGTCAAAAGTGCTCGATTTGAATTTATCAAAGATCGCTTCTACAGAAATCCGCGTTTGAAAGTTTCTGCGGACTTTCGTTAAAAAGTCATGCATTCTAAAATTGTGTTTCGACGACAGCTAGGAACATTGACCTTCCTTTGCACAGGTTGCGCAATCAGGATTTCTAGTACAATCTCCCGACGAACGATGTCGCTCTGTTACAAGCAGGGAGAACAAGTGAGGTTACGTTCGCATAAAACACCTGTTGTGTCAAAATCAACAAAATCGCGTTAAAATCCGACACTCAACAGAGACACGATCTGTGTGAATCTAATCAAACATGGTAATCCCAATACATATTATAATTTCGTCAACAATTCTGAGGTCTATTTAGAATGTAATTTCTCGATTCTCTGGAACTTGATCTACTTTCGTCATGTTTCTCGTACGGTTTTATTTGTTTAGCTTTTTCCTTTGCACAACCAAGTTTACTTAATATGCGTTCTGTTTTACTCTTCGTGTCTCATCCGGTATGTAATTGTTGCAGGCGCGTTATTTCAGAGAAGAGGATATAGATGGTACGTTTAAAATCGTTTTGCGAAATTACCATTGCCTATCGTACAGCTGAAATAAATCGAACAAGCTGATTTGAAATTATTACTTTTGCAGAGTTCCGAGAATGTTTCTACCTGTTTGCCCGAAGCGGTCAGATTCGCACGCTTGACGAGCTTACTATAATTATGAGATCTTTGGGACTGAGTCCGACCATTGCAGAATTGAACAAGTACATGAAGGATAAAGGTAATCCATAGGCTACAATATTCAATACAAGCTTTTGCCATTCTCTAAATTCTTTAGAGTGGAATCTTATTCTAAAGAGTGAAAATTGAACCACTCTTGAATAACAGTGGCTCAATTTTGAATCTTTAAGAGTACAATTTCATTTTTTAAAGTGAGATTCACTCTAAAAGTTTTAAAGATCAGAGAAACTTTGTACAAGGAAAATAAAAATATTTTATGTTGATTCTAGGTGGAAAAATGTCCTTTGCCGATTTCCTGGAGGTAATGCATCTTCAGACTCGTGCGGAGGATCTACCGAAAGAAGTGATTAAAGCTTTTCAAGCTGCTGATACCTCTCGCAGTGGCACTATTCCAGCACGACAGTTGGCACATATGTTGCTTCATTGGGGCGAACAATTGAGTAGTAAAGAAGGTAATAAAGCAATAAATAATTAATCACATATTTTGCTTCACTCAAAAGAAAAATTGAATAGCAAAGAAGGTAAAACAATAATTAATCATAGATTTTGTATTTGGTATGTTATCGTTTATTGCAGTGGAACAAATCTTCCGTGAGGCCAATGTGTCTCTGAACGGACACGTGAAATATGAAGACTTTGTAAAAATAGCTTGTGCACCTGTACCTGATTATTATTAAAGATTCTTAATATATTTATTATGTACTAATATATTTTATAGATTTTTATTAGATGCACGAAATAGATAAATACTTTTACATAAATAAGAAAAAATCAATTTAAAAGTACTTAATAATTTAAAAATGTGGTTGCGGGACTTCATTTGTTAAATAAATAAAATCTATTTCATTATTTATTCCTACTATGTCTTAAATTATACTTTCACTCCCTGTTTTAGTACATCTCAATATTGATAATACATTTACCGTTTTATTATTAGATAATGTATTCTCATCCATAAAGAATTTCTAAATCTAAATATTGATATTTATCGATAAACACATGTTTAACACACTAATGAGTTTTTACGAATTCACTACTTCGATAGATTTACGTATACTGTGATAAATTCGATACAGATATATTTACAATTTCAACTATTCGAAATTATTCTTCATTCGTTCGATATAAAAAAGGAAACGTTGAAAGAATAGAGGCGAATTTAAGTTATAATTTGAGATACGTGAATTTTTAAGAAACTATTAATGTTTATTTAAAAAGAAAGAAATTAATGTGTTGTCGAAATTAATAAATAGCGGTTTTTTGTATCCTAAATTCACCTCTGTTCGAAAAATAGATGCTTCGTTTTCTAAACATGTCACATTTATCTAAAATTACACGATATTTCATTCAAGAAACATATGAAGCAACTGGACTTATGTTAAAATGATTTTTCTTTTAATAATATCAGCAAATGAAATAGAGCTTCCCACTTTAGTTTTTAAAAATTCACTTTTTGCATGAGTTAACACATATTTTGTTATAAAACAAATAACGAAAAAATATGTATTTATTCGTCATATCAATGAGCCTGTTAAATTTAATTTTTTTTAGTATATAGAAAGAATCTTGCTGGAAGATCTAAAATTTTACTGGATACGAATCTGAAAATAATTTTGTTGGATCGTCAAGTAATCATGTTGGAAATTAAAAAATGATGACCAATGCTGCAAAAAGTGTATTTTAACAATCAGTTTGAATTTCCAATAAAATTATTTTCAGATCTGTATTCCGTAAAGCTTTTTAGTAAAATCGTTCTTCCTATTATATTATAAACAAAATTATCTGGAGCAAAAATCATCGGTGATTCTCGAAAAGCGTTTTTCGCCAACCATCGAACGGTTAGTCGAACCGGTAGTCCAAGGATTAGCCATCTTTGGACACATCCGGAGTCGGGGGCGAACCACATAAAATCACCGCCGTGCTGACGATCGTCGTAAGCAAGAAAACGCACAATAGAACACGATCACTGACTAAGGCGACCTGTTTCCAATCTAACTCTGTCCTTTCCCGACGATCCTGCTCGACCAGGCGCCGCTCGTTCCTCTCGATGGTCGCGTGCACTCTTCCCAGGACTCGGGACCAATGCGCCTCAAGGCCGCCTTCTTTTCCGAGATCTATGCGATCGTTCGACAGGATTCATAATATATATTGATCATACGGCACAAATAAACTGGCTAAAAAAAACTAGATCAGACCAAACTAGACGGACAGACTATTAAAGTATAATCAGAAACGACAGGATGTATTTGAAACAAGAAATATATCAGATCGTTACGCTTGATTGCAAATGAAAGTAAATATTTCGTAATCAAGTTACACATTGCACAAAAGCGATATGATTATTTTAGAAAAACATATTTCAGTTTTTGTGAAATTTTTGTAATTTTTTGAGTTACAACGAATTTATAAAAATATAGAAAATAAAAAAGTTAAGTTGTATAAAATTGCAATTCTAAAATAATGGTTTTATGAGAAAGAATGGAAACTTATTTTATATTCTAGAAGAAAATTTACTTTTATACAATTCTTATTATATAAATATATAATATATAAACATATATAAAAACTTATAATATATAAACACATGAAGATAAATTAATAAATACACTTAAAGATAAATAATATAAATATATGTTTGAGAATTTAATAATAAATAACATTAAATATTTAAAAAAAAAACCAAAGTTATGAGAACTAAAAAAAAGCTAAGCGACTTTTTCAATCATGTAACTTCGTGTCTTTTAATATGTCACTGACATTTTAATAAATTTAGTTGTCTTTATCACAGACTCACCTAAACTGGGACTAGAACTGTTACTATCGTCTTTCCTCGATACATATTTGGCAGATACGTGCTGTTCCGACAGTTCAGGTTTACAGTGCAGCGGACAATTGTTCTTTCTTCTCGGGAATTGTTCCGTTGGCTCCTGCTGATATAACAAATCACTGTGATACCATATTGATGATTGCGCTGTAACTTTTCTATAGAACGGAGTAATAGCGGGCTCGTGTTTAGAAATTGTATCAACCGCGAAACTTTCTCTTGATGAAACCCAATATGTTATTCGTTTACGCTCAGAATCAGCTACAGACGTTCGTATAGTCAAAAAACATTCGGAGACAAAGTTTATATCTCTCTCGATCTATTTTTCGTATTTTTTTATTAATAATTAAAATCTCATACATATTTCATCATATTGTTCATAATTTACATTTTAAATGTTCTCTTTCGCTTATAAATTTCTTATATGTCTTTTAATCGATTATATATATACTTTTCAATTCTTTTATACTATACATCTATTCTTTTATTCTTTTATACAATATTGAAAGTACCATCCTCCGTTATATCGTTTTACTTATGTATGCTGGAACGAACGGCTGACGCCGACCTTGTTTACGCTATTATCCGCAGGAAACTGTACGATTCTCAGAATTATTAATCTGATCGATCTGAATCAGAATCGCGCGTACAACGGAATATTGGCCCAATTTTATTATATTCAAATAGGAAATTGGATGGTGGTTTGCAAAATGCTCCGCATTACAAGAAACAATGTATGCATGTGCATTACGTGCATCCGTTTTACCGATCTATTCTCCTCTTGGAAATTCAGAAATACTATCCTGGCTAATTTGTCTAAGACCAGCGATCTCACGATACTCGGTACGCGGATGCCCCGTACACCACGGTGATGCAAATTCAACGTCACGACCGCTAGACCGGATGCGAACGACACCAGACAAATGCTGACGCCATAGTAAAGACCTGAAAGCATCAAAAGGAAAAGTAGTACGGATAGATAGAATAGTAATGAAGAAACTGAGCAAAGGTAAAAAATTTGAACGAATCCAAATTAAATAATTATTCAGATTCAAAATGGTAAAAACCACTCGCAAAACGTTTCAAACTTAACTTACAATCAGTCCTTTTCAACCGTAAAAAATTACAAATTTAAATCATGTAAAAACTTTAAGTAATGTTTTCACGGCTCAAAAGGAGGACTAATAAGTTAAATTTGAACCGTTTCATGAGTGTTTTTTGTCCATTTTAATATAAGTAAAATTCTATTAATACTCTTTTATAATAATTTGGACTCTTTTAAATTTATTAGTTTCATTTAATTTCTTCATTGTTTTTGACATCAGCCCCTTAATTGACAAGCTTAATTGGCAAAATTAAATCCAAAATTAGGAAAAATGCATTTATTATAAAAGTAGAAAGTATTAAGAATGTTTGTTTTATCTATCAATTTAATTTACTTTTATTTTGTTTTTATGTATTTCATAAAAAATAAAAATCAATTTTACATTATAAATAAAGTAACTGTAAAAAAAACTGGAAAAGTTAGACTTAAGTCTAACTTTTTTTACGATCATTTTATTTATAATGTAAAATTGATTTTTATTTTTTATAAAAACAAAATAAAAGTAAATAAAAATGATACATAAAACAAATATTTTTATACATTTTGCTTCTATAACACAAATGCATTTGTTCTAATTTTAAACTTATGCCACTTGTCAAGTAAGGATCAACTCATATAGCGAGTGAATGTTGTGTGTGTGTGTGATTTAATTTAAAATAAATTTATTTCTCTTTTAAATCCGTTTTTAAAAGATACAAAAACAATTCAAAGAATTTTTATAAAATATGAAATATTCATCTCTCTTATAAAATATTGAATTAAACACATATTTAAAATATATAAATATATTTAAATTAAATACAACAGACAGAATTAAAAGAATCAGATAAAATATTGTTATTTTTATTTGAAGAAATTTGCTGAATAATGATGCACTCGTTGTATCTTGTTAAAAAAATTGTCTACCACACAAACCGTTGTGTGTGTCTAACCATTAAACAAAATTCTTTCTCCACTTGAGTAACGATTCCGAACTATTTTTATTTGGTTTTCTCGCTGTTCTTTGAGCACACTCCTTCGGGATCCTTCTTTGAAGACTACATTAGCAGAAATGAGACGCTATTCAATCTTGCAGAGACGGCTAACCGCGTCTGAAGGAAATCCCAGGTGCACTTTCCCGCAGGTTTTTTAATGAGTAACGAGCAACTATAACCCTGGTTCTACATTACTTTAGTCTTACATTAGTCGCTTTCAAGTCAATTTCAAGCTTATTACGTCAGCCAATTTAAAATGTTAATTTTAAAATTAACTAACATAAAAGCAGGATAATGTGAACCGTTTCGGTAAAATCACGATAACGTTTTGCGTCGAACCATTCAAAATTAACAAAATCGAGTGATTTTAAAATTCGAAAATATGATTCCGAAAAAATATTTGTCATAATTCAACCAAATATGTATAATGACAGCATAGAAAAAAATTGATGGATCATAAATTTTGAAAATATCTTGGATATATAGAAATGTTTTCGAATTTTAAATTAAAGTTTTTAATCAGAAATGACTAACAAAGTACTCACTTATCAGTGGTGTCTTCTCCGTGGGCGGCAAAGTTTCGCGAATGGTCATCAGGAACACTGTCATAGACAGAAGGGCCGAGATGCCGAGGGTGACTTTCTCCCCCGACTCGGAGGGCACGTAGAACACCAGCAGGGCTGGAGAGCAAACAAGAATAGCGTTCGCGAAAGTTTCACCCTTATCGCGAAATATTGAATCCGAGATATTCCACGAGACTTCGATTTGAAGTCTCGTGACAAACTCAAAAGTTTGTGGATCGAGAATGGAGTAACCTGCAGAACTGCAGGAAAAAAACGATAAAAAAAGGTGAGGTAGTTGCTCAGGTTGCTTCTTTCTCGTTCGATAAATTTAAATTTTATTAAGTTTTCCACATCTTTTGTTCTCATTAAACATTATTATATTTAACATCATTATATTTATCAATAACTAAATTCCTTATTGATTGATATCACGATAATTTTATGCTTTATAGAATACTTATCAGTTTTCCATAATTTTTATTTGAGGTATTTATAATCGATTCTTATTTTAAGACCGTCCTAAATAAAGTAAGATGCTAATATAATATATAATATATAATTCTCTCTGATAGGTCCATAACATCTTAAAACTGTACTTAAAACGATCCTAAATATAAAAACCAATTACGAATTATACCAGTCTTAATCTTGCGAAAAATATTAGTAAATATTCGTACAAATGGGAAATGAATTTAAATTTTGTCAATTTTTTACTATTGTTGTGTAAAATAATTTACAAATTCTTTTGACCAAATAAAATCATAAATATTTCCCGATAATTCATAGTTGTCCTTTTTTAACTGTTCTATAACCATCAATTTTATCATCGGAAAACCATTGCGTTGTCCCATTTGTCCGACAGTCTTGATTGCCCTACTGGGTCTTATATTCTGTTATTTCAATATTGTCTGTTTTATCTATCTATTTCTATATATACCTTATACGTTAATTTCTTTACTCTCTAAACTTCCACTGGCAACATAAATTTTAATTCCTCCATCAGAGAGTAATAGGGACCTTCAAGAAACAAAGTAAATTTTTTATTGTTTTTCAGATTATAAAAGTCTAAAAAAATTCTAGTATACTTTTCAAAACTTTAACGAGTTTTTATCATTATAGAAGCCAGATTATTTCATCTACATATTTAAATTTATCTATCAAGATTTACAATAAAAAAGTAGATCGTGCTATTGTTAGAAGGACTTTTATTATGTCCTACTTTACACTTTTTTTTTGTCTATAAAATTCATTTTTTACTTGATAGGTAATTGCTGTTCTATTAGTTTGGCGCTAATATCTAACAAGTTCTCGGAAAATTTCTTTCATTATCGATAAATGGCAGCAGAAATGTAATGAAATGCTTCGGTTTATGCCGTCGTTTCCTTAAAGGCGAT
Organism: Trachymyrmex septentrionalis; assembly: GCF_001594115.1. Classification (NCBI taxonomy): domain Eukaryota; kingdom Metazoa; phylum Arthropoda; class Insecta; order Hymenoptera; family Formicidae; genus Trachymyrmex; species Trachymyrmex septentrionalis. The sequence continues at coordinate 1,495,383 of NW_017305895.1, forward strand.
CACTTAATTTGTTTTTCCCCCTACAAATCCTAACGCTATTAGACCCAATCGCAAATATTATTTTTCGAATTCTCATCTTCCCCTCTTTTGCATAATATTACATAGTATTCGAAGATCATTTTTTCTACGTTTTTACAAAGAATTAATAAAGAACTTTAGAAATTTAGTAATTACGTTTTTTTTGTTTTACTGTCTACATTATAATATTTTTATGAGAAATATGTTTTTTTTTTCTTAATTGCATTAGTGCGGTATTAGAATATATATAGAATAATTAAAAGTAAATATTTTAGATAAGAAAGTGTATTAAGCTAAAACATTTTTTTTCTTATCAAAAAATAAATATAAAAATAATTTTGCTTTAATTCTAATTTAAACAATAATTACAAAAATATTTAATGTAAAAAATTTATAGCAAGCAATTAATTCTTTAGATTCTTTATAGAAATTTAATTAACTTTGAACTTGTCAAGTAATCTGTTTTCAAAATATTCTTGACATATTTTTATTTAAATGTATATTTTTATTAAAATTCCGAATTTCTTTCGAATATGTATATAAAAACGATGATCGTGCATCTTGATTTTTTTATCAAGCAATAATAAATTTTCAGCTAGAAATGATCGGCTGAATCGATATCGATTGACTAGTTACTATATTAGTGCTATCGACATCGATCGACGTCGATTCAACTATTTCTAGCGGAGTTTTAACATGTAATTTGATTACTCGCGTAGTTATTGATAAAGATATCGTTTTTTCCGCCGAGATTATGAAAACTATTACGGAAATTCATAAGATTCGCGTTTCGTGCTAGTAGGGGCAATCTCAATTTTCTCAAAAAAGCAGGTCGTACGAAGAGTGCGGAAAGATCGGAAGAGAGAGCGTACTTAATCTCTTATATGACTTCTCATGCGGTCTACCACTTTATAGTTTCAGGATTTATTTATAAAATTTACTTCATAACTAATGATAAGACCTCTTATTTCCTTTATTAATAAACAAGGTCCTCGAAATTTACATTACATTATACCGCATATCATTAATTCACAATCTGTGAAACTTCACTAATGAGATTCAACCTAACAATAAATGTCTTAAAAAGTTGCGGTCTTTTTTTTTTTGAAAAGATATTTTTAAAGAAAAGTAGTATTTTATTTTATTCATTCTTTGCTGAATATGATGCGATGTAAAAATCGATAAATGATCGCGTTATATTGTTTACAAAAAAGTTTCGTATTTTCAGAATAAATAAAACAGACTCTGAAGAGAGAGAGAGAGAGAGAGAGAGAGAAAGAGAAGAGGTAAATCATAGGTATAATAAAGATTTTTTTATTATATGACTTATTTCTTCGGGGCCTTTTTTTTGTTCTCATATTATTTTTAGAATAAAGTTGCTAATAATGCAATTATTAATTATTCCAATTCTTTTTCTTAAATATATTTTCAATGTAAGATATAAAATAAGATATAACACCATTAATTGTAATATTAGAACTTTCTAAATCAGGAATTATAGTAACAGTATTTTGAATACATACAAGTACCGAAAAACAATTACTATGCCCTTTGATATACGAACATTAGTCGATCTACTGCAGGTCACTAACTTGGGCATTCCGCGCTGTTTCGCTCAGGTATGAGCATTTATGTAGTCCACTTACCAACGCCATTGATTAGTATGCAGGGCAGAATCAGGTTGAAGACGTAGAACATCGGACGTCGTCGTAAGCGAATTTCGTAAGTGATGTCGGGGTATGGTTCCTCGCAACAGGAATAATACTCGACGTTTCTGCGAGCGGTGAAGTCCAGGAGATGGAACTCGCCGTTCGCCTGATAATTGCTCACGTCCCCCTGTTCGCTCTGTCTCTCCAGCTCGAGCTGATGTTCGCAAAATTTCCTCATAAATTACGCAAGACACTGTGACAATCGACGGCGCAAATCGCCGTCGTTTGTCTATAAAAACTAGTTCTACATTAATCGCAAGCTTGTACGACAGTTAGAAATTCTCAAATAAAAGATTGGACGTTTAAACAACTTTTGATTGATCCGTCATATTTTTCAGGATCTGCTTAAGATAAAATGAGATAGATGCATAAGATTAACAGAATTGGTAAAAGATGTTTTTTTTTTTTTTTTAAACAAAACGTCGTGTCTTTTTTTAAACATGTTTTTAATACACGCTTTAAATAGTATTATAAAAAACCATATTTAAAATATATTAAAAATATTGAGCATGTTTTAAACAATGAAAAACATGATTTTTACCAATCTGATAAGATGGGATAAAATGCTAGGACATCTTATTCCATTTTATATAAGCAGGTTCTGAAAAATATAGTGGAACGAACGTATGGTGTTCAATATCTCTTGTGAGATCTCTAGTTTAAAAATTGACGCTTCACAGATTGAACTGTCGCGACAAACTTGTGATTAATGTAGAACCAGCTTTAAAATGGGGAATTTTGCGAATGATAAAAGATATCAACCAAAAGCAGATTTTTGTTGTTTATCGAACAT
>NW_017305895.1:1498002-1500264 GCF_001594115.1 Trachymyrmex septentrionalis
CGATTAATGTAGAACCAGCTTTAAAATGGGGAATTTTGCGAGTGATAAAAGATATCAACCAAAAGCAGATTTTTGTTGTTTATCGAACATCGCGTCCTTTTGCTAAACATGAACGAAAACCAACGTCTAGAGCGTCTGGTTCGGTTTATCGACTAAAAGTTAAACTGGCAGCTGACAGGCCGAATGTCTGTCGTTGCGATCCAGAATGTTTTGTGTAACGCGTAATAACTTTTCATCGAGCTGATACGTGTTTTATTAATAATGACAAATCGAGAGGTTTATTGCGGTCGTACGAATGAGAAAAGAATTAAAAGACCAAAATCGGATTTTAAATTGAAGTAGAATATTACAGACTAGAATCGAACAGACACTCTCAATTGAATTTTAATATAATGTTTGTTTTACTTTTATCACAATTTCTTCTGTATCTCGTAACAAGTTATATATGTCACATTATTTATCTATTTATTAGATCGTCATTTTCTTAAAAGATAAAAATCGAATTTTTAATTGAGATGAAATATACGAACAGAGAGAATAGACATTCTCAATTGAATTTTAAAATAATCCTTGTTTTACTTTTTATATTGTAGTAATGTCTCTTTTATCGTAGATCTCGTAACAAATAATGTGTCATCATTTATCTGTTTACTCAATCAACAAATTCTTCAAAAATTGCTAATTAGGATAAGAACTTGTTCGACTTTTTTTTATGACAGGGAAACCTCTTGTCAAGTTTTCGCTTGGGAAATTAATGATGGTCACTGAAAATCCGACCGCACGAAACACGAGAAATGATTAATGCGCGAGGAACTTTGAAAGATTCTCTTGGACAAGCATTTTACACCGCGATGACGTTCTTTACGCGACGAGGAGAAAACGGCGACAGTGCCGACGGCAGCACGCAAATGTATTCAACGCGGAGAGATAGAAAATGGGAAAACTCTGTGAAAAAGATAGGCAGGGTGCTCTCGGCGCAGAGGCGAACTGAACGGCTCTCCTATTGAATTCTTCTCGCGATGTTGGGATTAAGCTCTTCGATCTGCCCGAACCATTTTCACGACTTGACGGCTCGGCGTTTTCGATTCCGCAGCTGTGTTAAGCGTTCCCGAACTTCCAAAAGACCGATCGGCTTCGCTTCGCAAATAGCTGTACGTTTTTTTTCCTTTTGTTCATTCGTGTCGCAAGCACAATTCATTCTACATCAAAATAGTTTTTTGCTACATATTTCTTCTAATACCGAAAAAAATTAGCTACCTAAAACATAAAAAGATACAAAAACGTTCGGCGATTTTTATAGTATAATTTCTGGATGCATCTAAATATAAGATTTAATCTGCAATATTTGTTCTTTATCTTTGTCTTTCTAATCGATATGATTTCGCATTTCGCATGAACTATACTATAATATATATCGATATACCGATACCTCAGACCTCAGATAATCGATAAGGTATCTCGCTGAATGATATCTACCAAAACCATAAAATATTCCGCGATCCTAAATGAAGGTGAATATAATATCGTGAATTATGAATAGCTGAATGCAGAAATTAATTCGATTTAAAAGGAAATCTGCAAGACGAATTACCGTCGCGCGCCGTCTAATAATCGCTCTCCCGTATTTTTCAACGATTCTAAAGTTTTATGAGAACCAACGAAAAAATCGACTAAATGGAACATGTCACTCGAATTATCTCTCATTTTTATAACACACTTCAATATAATACTTATTTATTTAAAATATATCGACATCTTTGACCTAACAACTTAGCTGAAATCAATCTCTTGAAATCGTACGGTTTAATAAATAGGCCTTCAGAATTAATTTTATATCCGTTACCTATGTATTTGCAATCGAATTATATTAATATTCCTACGAAAAATTATTTTTCAAAAAAGATGACAAAAAAAATCATTGAAATCGTCATAATTCGAAAAAATAGTTTTTAAGAATTGATACGGAAATAACAAAAATAACATTTGACCGTATTAAAAATATGTTTTTTTTTGCCGATATTATTCGAATAGTTAATAATTTTCTGTCAGACTTAACGGAAAATTATTATGTTATTTTGTCATTTTCGTTTTAATCCTTAAAAAACCATTTTTTAAATTATAACAACTTTAATGATTTTTCTAAACCTTTCTTTTCGAATTATAATGTTTTGATTGCTTTTTAATGAAGTTAAATTAGTTTACTTTTGATTAATATTTATATTCTATTAATTTTATATATATATATATATATATATATATATA
>NW_017305895.1:1500364-1535518 GCF_001594115.1 Trachymyrmex septentrionalis
AATGTTTTGATTGCTTTTTAATGAAGTGTTAAATTAGTTTACTTTTGATGAATATTTATATTCTATTAATTTTATATATATATATATATACACACTTAACTCATTCATATGATAATATCTAAAAAAATCACTTTTTTTTAACTATTTATATCACTTTTGATATGTATATTAATAGTTTTTACATCTTGTTTATTTTTTCAGAGATAACTTAAGAAAAGAATGATTGATCAAGTAAAAACATTACTTATGTAAAAATCTGTCTTCAATTTCAAAAATATATTTTCTCTCGTTGATTAGAATTCAAGTAATACTTTCTCTTTAGATGTCTCGACAAAGAGATTAATTGCTATCTTGATGATTGTAATCAGTCAACAAAACGGAGTGCGAAATATATAATACAATAAACTCTTTTAACAAAATTAATTTTAAATACAAGAAATAAAGAATATTCATATAACTCGTAATAAATATTTTATAACTGCCTAGCGCATGGTTTTAGGATTTGTTTTTGTGACATACAGCACATATTATATATGCGCCCAAGGCCAGAGAGCCACTTGAGCGAACAAGCAACGGCATAAAATGGAGCAACGATCTATGCATCACTACATCACTGCTTGAAATGTAGTCATATCTCACAGTTATTACAGTAAATGATTAACTTGTGAAATTGAAAACGTTCCATTTTGCACTGTCTGATCTGCAGCCTTCATGTTTGTTATTATCAATAAAAAGTTGCAAAACATCGTATTGTAATTTTCACACCAAGATTTGAGTAAGCTGATATCAACACGAGCCGCTCAGTTTATCGTCGCATTATCCATCAAAACGCGATTATCTTCTAGAAACAATCACTTATTATCATCTGTTGCATTAATGCATTATGCAATGCGTCGCAGGTGACGGATAAATTATAGCTTCGTGCATAGCTTCTTCACGTTATATTTCCGTTATAGTGTAAAGTTATAATGTAATAAAGTACAAAACACGCGCAATTAACAAAATATTTATTGTTAAAATGTAACTATATTGTACTGCCTGTGTTTCAAGATATGAAACTTAATTTCAAGTGCTACGTCGTACATAGATATTTTTAGGCATTTTGCAGTATGCTATAATATTATTAGTTCATGAAATTAAAAACATTACATTGCAACAAGACTATTTGATGTGCGGCCTTAATATTTGTTATTGTCAGCGAAGTCGTTGAGCGTGGTATTTGATATATATTTTGATGCAAAATTCAGGTAACGATTATACAAATATAACTTTCAAACGCGTTATATAAATCTTCGAGTTGATTGCAATAGAAGACACATTTGCACGTAATGCAAATTTTGCGAATTTTCACAATTTACATCGTTGAATAATTTTGTCTCAACGGGACAAACTTCGAACTTCATTTTAAGAGAAATTTTTTAAGAGAAAATTTTGAATACGTGGCGCAGTGACCTGTTCTGTTAAAAATCAGATATTCAATTATGCAAATGTAAAACTTTGATAATTTGCATTCGGGTGAATCCAGATCCAAATGTGGAAAATAAAATGCAACTGTAGAAGGTGAAGCTTACTTGGTATCCATCGTATGTCCAGGAGGCCCATTTGAGGGCACATCGTTGCTCGTCAAAGGGAAAGAACTCCACATTTATGTCGCAACTGCTACGAAAGATACCGTGGCTTAACCAGACCACCTCGCCCGTGTGACTGACGATCACGTTTGTATTGATGACCGCTGAACTATATTGTGGATCCGCACTGTAACCAGAAAATTGAAACCGCATCGAGATATATGTATATATCTTTTTTTTTATTTCGATAACACAACTTTATATCTTCAAATTCCATTCCTTACATCAATAATATAATTTAAGAAATTATATTATTCGGGTACTGTAAGAAATTATATTCCACACACACATCTTGTAATATCTTCAAATTTATCCTAAATTATTTGTGTCTCTTTGTAGTTTTATTTTTTTTGTATTCAGCTGATCCCGAAAATTGTTACTTCCCAAAAGTATTCACATATTTTTCTTTTGAAAATCATATTTTATTTTGAATCTTCTCTCCAATCTTTATTTTATGCGCACCATCGCAAAGTATCCCGCAAGGGATTGAAAGAAGTTTCGAAAGAATAGTAAGATTAAGACGAGATCTCAAGAGAACGTATAAATCATTGTCCCAATTTGTGGAATTTTTGTAATATCCCAGAACCGCGGGTTAAGTATATAAACTTTCTCTATGCAAAATACATTTTTAAAGTGCAATAGCGTTGCGAAGTTTATTCCTTGATTCGAAACGATTGCTCACTTGTTATACAAAATCGTGTCAGGTCGCCAGACACGATTGTAGGGAACGCGGATTACTCGAATTCCAGCAAATTCCGAGGCATTCCATTTCAAATGATGATCGGTCCAAACCTGCGTAACCCAACAGTTGGTCGTAAGTATCTGGTTCTTTTCATCCTGAAAGAAATTATAAATCGTAAGACGTAAAGGAATGTGAAACGATCTTCGTAGAAACTGCAATATAAATTCGTTTACATAAATACAAATGCCATGCGCAAATTATAGCGCGTTTATTAATTTGTTTGAACATAACATTTAATTTATTTTTCCAATATAATGCATTTTTCTCGCTCGTTTATGAAATCTTTTCACAATTTATTTGCCAAACAAGACATTTATTTTACTTAATCAGCAGCATATTTCTGTAACGTACAATAAAAAATTCTCCCAAAAAGTTTTATAATTTGTAACTAATTTATCGTAAAATATTTAATTTGTCACGCTTAAAAAGATTACTCCCTAAAAGAAAGTTGTTGAAACTGACCTGTGTGATTAATTGAACTTTATATATATATCAACGAAACGAATCGTCGACGATATGGTTGACAAACAACAGGCAATATATCTTTCTAGTTATGAAAAAAAATAATATCAATCCCTCACAAAATCCGAAACAGTTTTAAAACCACGTTAGTAGTAATATTATTTTTGCAATTTAATAAATTCCACGCTTTATTTTTAGATTTATAAAAGTAACTGCAAATAAATTAGAAATAAAATAAAATATTTTAAAGCGATTTTACTGAAAATTTTTCTTTTTGTTTTGAACATAACAATATAACAACTTAAAAACTAAAGACAAAGTAAAATAAATGCGAAATCAATAAACTAAAATTGTTTGTCTTGTTTACCGTTTACTGTTTATATCTATTCTACAATAGTAAGCGTAGTTGTAAGTAGTTGTAATTGTAAGAATTAACCAATGAAGTCAAATATAAGGATAATATTCGACTGTGATTGATCAATTCTTACAACTACAACTACTAACTATGTGTATGCTTACAGCTATTGTAAAACAGGCATTAGGTAGAAATTCAAGAAAACATACATCTCAGTTCGTTTAGAAACGTTAATCCAATATATCTTTCCGCTCCGAGAAAAACGATACATGAAATGTTACTTTTGTCCGCAGATTTTTTTTCTTTTGCTAGCAGTATAAGACACTTAATTGATAAGTGCAAAGTATTATACGAACGAGTTCCGCGATATTTAATTGACCACCATAATCGTGCGAAATCTGCAACCTAACGAATTCCGCAGTGAATGCTATCTTTCGACAGAGATTGACGTCCGATCAATGAGCAAGAGTTCTTTATAATTGGATCTCGTTATTTTGTACGTTGAACATAAATATTCAAAGGTTCCGGTACGCGGTACTTTCCTCTATTCGACTCAGTTTAACCACTTTATGAACTTTTGAGAGATCTGCACTTGACATCCCTCAAGATTGGATCCCTTCAATTCGATAATTAAAGTAGCGCTAGTAACATTACGATATGTTATATTTCTAAATCGCTCATTAAAACAATTGCTTCGATAAATGATCGTTAAAACTATAATCGTTATATTAATTGTTATAATAATCTTTAATTATAATTATTATATTTTAATTATTATTATAACTTTTTCATTTACTTTAAAAAATAAGAGACAATATTTTTAATTACTATAGAGTTGCAAATGAAACAATTATTCACTCTGATCTCGTTAGACTTTAAAAGAATAAAAAAAAAAGGAAAGAGATTACTTATAGTAATTTTTTCATAGATAATTTAGCGAATTTTTTTATTTATTCGAGTAGCTATTTCCGTGATAATTAAACAAAATAGATACGTGCATACTTCTCTTTGATAATTATAGTGTTCGTGAAAGCAATATATTAGTCTCACTTAATACTTAACGTTCATCTTCGCGTATATTATCTTGAGATTAGATGCTATGGAAAATCAATGGAATGTGGTGGTGTAATTCAATAACGCATGATATAACGAAGATACCATCGTGAGACTATGTTCAATATTTCAATTGTAGGATTTAGGTATGTTGAGAATTTAAGCCATAGGAATTTATAGCAGATGTTATTGTTTGGCTAACAATTGCACATCCAAAATTGATTCTGTTCATATGAAAATTTATAATCCTCAAATAATACACGATAAAATAAATCATTAATTGCAGGTGAACAAATGATCATTATTCCAGCAATTTATATAATAACATCTGCAATGCAAAACACTTTTTGGAAATCTTTTTTTACTTTGCAAACATAAGTATATAACTGATAATAAAAAATTTAATATAATGAATAAATTATATTTCGAATAAAAAGAAATGGGATTCATGCAAAGTGTCCTTTCGATTATTATTCAATTATTGTCTGTTCCATGAACAGTGTCTCGAAAGATTTCCAATAGATTCGGCAATTAACAAAATTCGACAGGAAAATCGTGTGATATATTACGTTATCATCAATATTATTAAACGAAAAAAAAACGGAAAAGGAAGATAAGCTGAATGATCGATCGTACATTTTTCGCAATAGATGTAATAAGTTCTCGTTAGACGGTTTCAACCGTCTCTGGCCTCCCTGGAGTGACTGGTCGACTGCGTTGCGTTAAAGGTTGCTCTCGTTACCGCCATACGCGAAACAAATGTCTGAAACTTTCCCACCGTCTTACTTATTCTCACGCCAATTTATCTCCCGTATCTCCGATTACCATCGAGGATCCCGTCACGGTCGCGATGTTTCCATTTTCGTTGCGCATTTTTCTCAATTTTATCTTGTATACCGAGACAAATCTAGAAAAAAACTCGAAAATCTAACGTAATCAATGATGGAAATGATAAAGGAAAATTTGTAGAAAATTAATAAAATTTAAATAACTAATAACTTAGCAATGTTTATATGAACTAAAAGTATAATTATATTTATTATATCCTGTATATCGTCGCGAGAAAGCTGTGGGTAATGTTATTACATAAATTTTATGGCTCTTCAAATAAAAGTTGTTTATTCTTCACGAGTAGTGAGTTTATTCTTCACGATAAATTCAAATATTTCTATCGCTTAGTAGATTTTTTTTACCAACCACGGAACAGGAATTTATTTTATTAAAGATCAAATCCGTTTACTGAGAATTCTGTTTGAATACCAAAGCGCTGATAAAAATCAATAGCAAAAAAATCTATAGACGTAAACGCAAGTACAGTTAAAAATCGAGTAATCGCACGTTTTCATATATTTTCTCTCTTGTATTTAAATTATTTTTTATTCTATGAAATACATCGAGAAAAAAATTCTTTTTCCAATTGATTACGCCACGCCTCACCATTATCCTCTCTATACATGAAAATATTTTCTCTCATGCTTATTTTTATTACGCTTACATTTATTGTGCTAATAAGCAATAATATCTCGAAATCATTAAAATTCAACAATCGAAATAAACTAAAGAAGCAAATTGTTTGTTATACGATATCCTTCGCTAATGGCTAAAGGAAAAGTCAAGCGTGGGACTCTGCAAATATATAATGTACAATCTCGACAATGGAAAACAAAAGAATACAAAAATATTTTTGAAGAATTAAGTCCCAGTTTTCGTTGTTGTTGAACTTTAAGGATTTCGAGAAATAACGGAATTTCTACTGATATTTCTATTTTTATTTTATAGCCGTCGTCGATACTTTGTTGCAAAAAATACGTGTATATACGTACATAGTATTATATCTATTCTACGTAGCTAATAATTTAAAATTGAACATTATTTGGAGCAAAAACATTTCACGCAACTCACATATAAAAACATATTTAATTTAAAAAAATTCTTAATTATTTTAACTTCCAATTAATTTACAGAAATACATACGTAAATTTTAAATAAATAAAACTTATTTAAAAATGTTTATAGCTATGTGTAATTATATATTTTTGTTTATGTAAAATAATATTAAAATTGTACATATATTTATATTTAAATTATCCAAAAATTTTGTTATAAAATTTATAATTTAAAAAAGATGTAAAAAGGCAAACTATAGCTATTAATTTTTTTAATCTAAATTTTATAAAAATATCTAAAACATTTTAAAAATAATTTTAAGAACAAAAATTTTTTTCAAAAATAGAATTATAAATAGAATTTTGATCGTAATACTTTTTTAAATTAATAAAAGTATTCTAACAATAAGAAGAAAATCCATTAACGGAACAATCAAGTTCTCTCTCGCGTCGTATTAATTTTTAAGATTATTTACGCTCGAATATACTCACGACGTCAATAATATGATGAAGAGACAGTCCAAAGATCACGACCAAAGGCTGGGACGAATTTTTAGCAGGCCTCACGCCGGCGTCATATCCGTCCAGCAAATGCTTTGTCAGTCTGTATTCGTGCTCGTCGCAAACACCTGAACAGATAAAAAATACAATAAAATAACATAAAAATACAATTAATTTTCTAAATTGTTTTAAATTGTAACTTATTAAAATCTTTAAAAATATATGTGGCCAATTGAATTTTGAAAGAAAAAAATATAATTATTATATATTGATTTACTTGGTTAATAGAGAGAGAGAGAGAGAGAGAGAGAGGGAGGGAGGGAGAGAGAAAGAAATAAAAAAATTAACGTAATAACGTTTTTAATTTTATACATTATATATTGTTATTATTATAGAATTACTTAATATTAGTGAAATATTAGCGAAATAGATAAAACACAAACAGATTATATGCGATAAATTTATTCATATATTTTTTATATGAATTATATTAATGGTATATATAGAAATAAAGAGAGAGAGAACATCTTGTATCAAAAAAATATTTTTATTTTTCTGAAAGAGATAAGTCTGAAAGAGATATAACATTCGCAAAAAAACATCCTGCATGTAACTGAATGCTCTTTTTATTTATTGTTTGGATAAGCCTTGCGTTGAAACTATAGAAATTTCGTATGTTTAACTGCAGTACATTATTAGTTTATATTCACATTATTCTTTTATATTCAATTTAACATTTATTACTCCAAAATGCATTGATGTTATACATATTAAAACAATAATCTTTTAGCTTATTCAGATTTAAACAGATTTCAATTTTCCTCTCTTTCAAGACTTTTAATAATCACATTTTTATCACTATTGGATGCTGTTAATAATTTAACGAAAAACAACGATAATGTAAATCAAATTTATAAGTAAACCGAATCGCAAATTTAACGAAGTATGAATACGGTACTGAATAACGTACAAAACATAAATCTTATATCGTACGTTAACTTAATTATTAAAAATTTTTAATTATATCCCTCTTTTTCAATTTAATACCGAAAAATAATGAGAAAAAAATGAAATGTCCGTATAAAGAACCACTTCACCGTCTAATCACGGCACAAGTGATATTCGAAGGGATAAAACGTGATGGCGAATCACTTAGAGTAAAGAATGGTGTAAGGCCGAACGCGAGAAAAGCGGCGTAAAGTCTTGGAAAGCGACCCTGCAAAAACGACTCAAGAGATTCCTTTCGCCGGGCCATTCTCTCTGATCACAGCTCTGATCCGTTTCGTTACGTGGATCGTTCGTCCATTATAGCGATCAGCTACATGATCAGTATAACGTCAGTCCACCTTCCCATTGAAGCAACCATTGTGCCGTGAAGCGTGGTGAAACCTGTCAGAGGACCAAGCTAATCTCAGCTTGAAGTAAGGAAGGTAGGAAGATACTGCAAGGAAGATAAGCGATACTCGTCGCGAAAATACCACTCGTAATTAGGAGAATGTTCCTCACGGTCTTATCGAACTGTAAGAGTTGCAGCTTCAAACGATAGTGAGTGCCGTTTTCTAACGACATTTGAACGATGCTGAAGTAAAATTATTGGCAGTTTTACTCATACATATACAGTTTTGCTTATATATATTAAAGGAATAATATCCTATCTTGAAAAACTCAATTTTTTCTTTCTGAGTGAATTTTGTTAAAAAGATTTTTTGTATAAAAAAATATTTTTAATAAAAATTGAATGATTTTAAGAGCGCTTTAATGAGTAAAAACTAAAAAATTAAGGAAAAATTTGTATTATTATAATAAAATACTCTTGAAACCATTCAACTTTTATTTAAAATATTTTGTTTATCTTTAATAATATTCATCCTGCAGGAAGAAAAAAACTTAATTTTTTTAAGGGAAATTCCATCTTTTTAACATGCAAGAAAGCATTTATAAAAATATAAATTTTTTATTTTTGTCTACATTTTATCCGTTAATGTATCCAAAGCTTATTAAAATTGAAGGACACTTGATTGTGTTATTTTATCAGTTCTACTTTTTTTTTATTGTTAAGTATGCTGTGAATAATTTTAATACATATCATAACATTTTAACGCTTCGTTTTTATGATAATCGCATATAATTCAAATCTTTTATCTCCGAGTAGAAAAATAATTTCAAAAGATTCTCGCAGATCGAGAAATACCGGCCTGTCACCGTTGCAGGGATCATAAATCGAAAAATCTCATAGATTTGTAATGAGATCGAATGTTAGATGTCGATACTGTATGAGCTGCGGAATATCTCACGGGATCTCGACCGACTGACATCGAATTTCTTCGTGCAGAGCGGCTCATCACACGAAGACATCTGTCAACATCTGGAGATTACCTTCCAACATATGAAAATGTTCGATTATCCGAACATTTGAAATAAAAGTAAAATTTCAATAGTGCATTGTAAAACAATAATCGGCAGAATTAACATGAGGCTAAATAAACAAATTAACCAAAAGAAATTGATTTTTCTAATCTAATACTTTTCATTTTTTAGTTACTCTTATAACTTTGAGAATGACCCGAGTCGAAACGTTAGTTTAATGTAGGCATATTTTTATTTTTATTTTTATTTTTATTAAATTATTTGTATTTATTACGTACATTATATTTTGTTATTTTGGTTCGCAGCCCTTTTTAACATAATTTATTTTATTTTCATTATTTGAGCCATATTATAGTATGTATTTTAATACTTTTCAGTTATAAATACATTAAATTTAATGTAATGTCATGAAATTAAATTCAAATTTCTAATTATTGTTTTTTTAAATTCAAATTGTATAACTTAAAAGTACATTAATACATTAAATTTAAAATGAAATTATTAACAGTGTAGCATCAGACACATATCTAATAATTATCTATGCTTTTAATAAAGTTATTATTATAATTTATTTTGTTTCTCTCCTTCGATTGGTTCAAACTTTTTTACTGTATTGGATTCTATAAAAACAATCTGTTGTTTTGCACACGGTTAGCCGCGTGTCAATTCGCGGATAAATGGATAAAACTTAGTTTAGTGTAGTGACGAGGAAATAAACGCTGATGGTGACCCAAAACCATTAAAACCTCGGTACGTAAACCGATTTGTTAAATACATGCACAGACCCCGATTCCGACGAATATGCAAATTCCATCGGTATCACCGAATTCAGGCATGGAGGAGGCGTCAAATGGCCCCTTGACGCGATTGATTCGCAAATGTTTACACTACCAGCTGCGACGCAAACATACCATAACGAGGTCCGCTTAAGATCGAAAGGTACATCGTGGGACACGTGAAATCTTTAGTATGAACCTTCTATATATTATCTGTCCCCAGCAATTGAATCCATTTATTAAATTTCGAGCCAAATTTTGAGCATTACAAAACGAATTGAACTAAATTATATATATATATTATTTATTATGAATTAGATTAAATCACAAATTTAATTAGAATATTACATCATTAGTTTAACTTAAAGTAAAAAGGAAATTTTTTAAATAATTTTTAAAGTATGAAAGCAATAAATAAAAAAAAAATTAAAAGCGATTCAAGTTTATAAGAATGGCAATGACGTATTGTTCGTGATATCTCGATATAACACTTCCTAAGTAGAACAATAAGTCACGATAACGTCAAAATGACGTTAAAATGAAAATCGTAACTCATTGAAAAGTGACTTTTAATAATTACTTTAGAATCATTTCGATATCGTGATGATTTGTGTTCTGCTTGATTTCCAAACTCAAGGAATTATCAAGTCAAAAAGAAGTCAAAATAACTTTATTTTGGAGTCATGAAAATCAAAATGACAATTTTTAATTATAAAATTTGATTGTTTATTGACGTTAAGAATAAAAATGAAATTATTTTTTGTTGATTTTTGTGTATTCCTTGGGAGTACAAGAAAGTCAAAATAATGTTAATCGGATGTCATGTTAATCGATTATTGAATTTATGTTATTTTTTCATCATAATTCAGTCAATATGTACATATATTCAGTCATTATTTTAACTTTTTTGGTCTCTTTAGATTTAATCGGAAAGCAATATTATTATGCCGCTGGAAGTTATACATTCAGCATTAAAAGTTCCGCAAACCTTTCTCTTATATATGTATATCCGGCAAGTTATACCGATAAAAGTAAACTCACATCAGGATTCTGTTTGAACACGTTCGTGTTCAACTGCACTCTTGTAACTGACCTTTAGAATAGAATTTTCAACTGAGCTTAAATTTAGAATTTTAGAATTTGTACGATTGAAGATTCGTGCAGATAAATATTTTGCATCTGTTAAATTGATTCTATTTAAATCTGTCAAGAATGTATCTTTAAAGAAAATCCTACGACAATTATTACGGGCATGGGAATGTAAATTATCGAACCGTCAAGTCCTTGAAAATTTCCCGATCGAGAGATGTAATAAAAATCGCGACCTGTTCGCGTTGTTTCTCGTGTCGAGGACGTCCTTCCTAAAAATGGCTTGCAATTTGTTGACGTTTCAGCCTTGGGAATTTGATCGCGTCGCGTAATTTACATCTCAGACGTCTTTGATATCAGCGGTTGTGTAGTCCTGGCGGGCGAAAGCTATGACGAGCTTTGTGACGTCTACAGACAATATCTAAACAATTCCTAAACGCGCTGTACTTTGGTACCAAGACACAAACTTTGAAGCTTTATTGATGACGATCTACATCTTTCTTAGCTTCCGAGATTATTGAATATGGGTAAAATACAGGGTATAGGAAAAAAGTAAATAATCGAGTTTTAGAGGACATTTAAAAAAGTGACAAGTATCAATAATCCAATTCTCGAAGCAAGATAATTATTCTTCCTTATGCAATGTAGGTGTCGTGCAATGAGATTTTCTAGTTTGAGCTCAAGTAAAATAATTTTTTCTTGCGTCAAGATATTTTATAGATTTCATAAAAAAGTAAATTTTCACGAAATAATAATTTCTTAGACTTATTTTGCGAGAATATTTCAATTTTCAATTTTGTAAAAAATATAAAATATTAAAAAGAAAATATTACACATATAAAATATATAATAATTTATCTTAATCTCTTTATCTTGAATTTATCTTAAACAAGATCTAATGGTAATAATTAAAAAAAAATTATTAACTAATGAAATTATTGGTATATAAATTTGAAAACATTGTTACAATTATTATTATTGTTGTTATTATAGAAATTAATAAAAAAATTTTTTAACTATTTAAAAAATTTTGCAAAAATTTCATTGTTTGAAAGAAAATCTATTTATACATTCAATGATTAAATATTAAACTTAATTATGCAAAAATTAAACTTATAATTTATTAAGTAATTATAACAAAAACTCAATCAATTAAGGAAACAAAACTTATTATCAAAGAGACACTTAAAAATTAAACAAAGAATAAAAACTCTTATTACTCTTATCAATCTTAGTATTTTAAATCCTCAAAGCGAAAACTTTTCAACCTGCAATCGCAATGTTTTAATATTAAAACAAAAAAGGATCTAAAATGATTTCCCAGACAACATATTGAGATATAAGACGTCTTTAAGACGTCTTAAAGACGTCTTATGTCTCTTTTTTAAATACTTTGCGTTGTCTTGCGGTTCAGTCGGAAATTCGCGGCTATCTTGTGAATTATCGGTTGCGTTCGGTTTGGACAATTACGCGCTTTAAGCGTATATAGTCATCATTCTGTCTTTATCATCCATTAAATGTAAAACAAGGATAGAAGTGCTAAAAACATCCAAATCGATAAATAAAAATCGCACAATTCTGCGAGCACTCACCATTCCCGAAGGCGATGATCAGAAGAAACCCGTATCGAAGAAACGGAACGGGAGAGGGCGACATGGAATTGAGGGCCTGCTCGTGACCGCGTGACCGCCTACGTACGACTGATACACGACGACAGCTTTCAACCACCGTGCAATTTCGCCTCTGAATCCCGCGCTATCCCTACCAGAGAACGCGGGTTCCCGAAGGAAATTCGCGCAGGCGTTTATCGAAACGGCGCCAGCACGAATTTACACCGAACGCGAAGTCCGATTGAAATGTACAAAGATACACTGAAATGTATTCAAATTATATAGAATGACGTTAAAAAATGACATATCCAAAGAACATACCAAGAAAAAGTCAGAATGGCTTTATTTTGACGTCATGAAAGTCAATGATTTTTTATTACGAAATTTGACTATTTATTGACGTTAAGAATAAAAATAAAGTCATTGTTTCATTTTTTGTTGATTTTTTTTTGTATTTCTTGAATTTTGTTTTTTCACACAAGCGATACTGAATCTATAAAAGTTACGAATATTTTATACGCAGATAATGTCGTCATTATTTGCTTACTTTGGTGACAAAGTTATCGCGTGACAACGCAGGTTTATAACTTACTTTTGCGGGGTAACAAGACTCAGTAAAGTACACAGTTTCAAGCTTTCAAACTTGTGCAAAATGTAAGTAAAGATTCAATCTCACTTGTCAGAATAAAAAGGAACGTGCAGCACTCAACTGAGTAATGACATCATAAATGAGAATTATTTGAGTTTTGGTGCAAACAGAAAGTAGCTATACAGACTTCTATTTTAGTCTACTGGACATTACATCATTTTGTAATAACATCTATTACTTGAGGTAATTTTTTGTTTGTATTCTTTAATGTTTAAATAAGAAAGCGCAAATTGCGAAATAATAGCATCGATACATTTTCTCTATGAGAGATAATGGATCACATATTTCATTTTTAAGCCGACAAAAACAGTTCAATTATAAAATAGACGTCATCACAATCTATTTTTAATAATTATTTATCAACATTTTTTATCGATTACGAGAAACAAGCTTGAATTTTACGTTTTTGTAATCACGCACATTTAGATCAATATTCAAAATTTTTTTGAAAGTAGATATATATTTTATGATACAAAAAAAGATGATTGTTGAAATATTAGGTGTACAAAAAAGTTCTGAGCTTTAGATTTGATACAACCGAAATAACAATTTAAATTTTATATATCTTCCCGCCCTTTTGGGGTTTTAAAACAGTAACATTTAACCTCCTGAAATGCGATACGGTTTGGCGTTTGATGCACATAACCTCAAAAATCAGTAGTGTTCACGATGGCAATTACAAAAGAGCATATTCGATTTTCCATCCACTTCGCGTTTCATCTGAAGAAAAATGCTGCTGAAGCCACTGAAATGATTTGTGCTGCATATGGAGAGAACGCTGTAAGTCATGCAACATGCAAAAGGTGGTATCAAAAGTTTCGCCAAGGAGATTTCAGTCTTAAAGATGAATCGCGTGCTGGACGCCCTGAAAAGATTGAAACGGACGAATTGCAAGCACTGCTGGATATAAACTCTGCGCAAACTGAAAAGGAGCTTGCAGAACAGCTTGGCGTTACGCAGCAAGCCATTTCCGTACGATTGTTTTTAAATAAAGATTGAATTTTACAAAAAAAAGCTCAGAACTTTTTTGTACACCTAATAGTAATTTAAATGTGAGAACGAGTTTATAATTAAGTTTCCTTATATGTAAAATATATTTATACATATATAAATATTTTTTATATTTTTTATATATTTTTTATATATATTGTATGTTAAAATTATCCTTGTAACTCTAAGGTTTTAATAAAATTTTGCTTTTTAAATTTTTATAAGTCAAAAGAAAAATGAAGATTTTAAAAAATTACAATCTTGTAAGTCTTGTATAAATGTCGAAGTTACAATTTTATAAAAATTTTTTAATGAAATTTGCAGTATATTTAACTTTTTAATAACAATTTTTTAATGATATAAATATAAATTGTTGCACAAAATTTTGGATTTCAAAAATAATTTAGTTTAACAGGAACTGATTTACTGCATATTTCTATGCAATTTCGTACATACTGTGCATATGTCACGTAATAAATCCACATATTAATTCCAATGGTGTTAAGAAATGAGAGTATTTAATACCGTATCGTTATTACAATAAATTACAAAACGTTATTACAGAATATAAATGATTCATTACACAATGCACTAAATTATAGAAACAATAAATAGCATGCGTGATTTTTGAAAAGCTAGATATATATATATATTTTTACAACCAATCGTGAAATAATCTTTTTACAAATATATGAGCGACGAAACGGTGTTTGTTAATAAATAAATTGCAGACGATACAAGTTATCGATCTCAAAAATTGATAATTCACCTTCGTTATTTTTCTTTTCGTCGCGCCGTATCAAAAATAACATTTATCATCGCATAAACTTTGATAACAAATTGGGTTTACAATTCTCTATAAACTTCCGCTATATTACACTCTGGCACTTGAGATTAGTGTTACGAAATAAGCGAATATCCTGAGAATATTCGAACATCTTTATAAATTATACTAGAGAATGTTATTCTCAATATACTATATTAACATAACTCCTACTTTTAATATTCTCAGGATATACTTCAAAGTTCCTTTTCCAGAGAATTCATCGGAATATTCTCCTCTTCGGAGTACTTTCTTCCAAGAATACTTCCACGCTATTGCTCGGGAATCTTAATACGAGCAACATTGCTGATGACATCAGCTGGAGAACCCAGGATTGGTATGCTCTATGATGCAACGTCGGCAGTAACGTTTAACCGCGCGATAGCCGACCCACGTGACTCTGGAGCACTCGCCGATGTTGAGTTGCCGCAGGCCACGTACATAGTAGGCCAAGGCTTCGAGACCAGCGTCGGTGATCCTCTCGCATCCGCATAGAGACAGCTTCTTCAGGTTCGGACATCCGGTAGAGAGTGCCTCGAGGGTCGCATCGCCGATGTCGCACTTGCCTATGTCTAGGGCGCGCATACGCGGACAACCACGTGCCAGGGCGATGGTCGCGCTGTCGCTAAGCGCTTCGCAACCACGAGCGTTCAGGTAGCGCAGCTTGTAGCAATGACGGGCGACGACCAGTAGACCAGCGTCGGACACGCGGTCGCATTTGCCTACGGAGAAGTAACGGAGCGATGGACCGAGACGTGCAGCCAGCTCGCGCACCCCGAAGTCCGTAACTTTCACGCAATCTGACACCGACAGCTGACGCAGGTTGGCGCAGTAGGAAGCGATGGTAGCCAAGCTGGAGTCGGTAATGCGGCTGCATCTACGTAAGTAAAGGCATCCCAAATGCGGCATGCGCGACAGGCTTAGCATCAGGCCAGAATCCTCAACTCCATTGCAATCGCTAAGATCGAGCGACTGTAGCTGTAAAATAGTGGTACGACCGCAGGCACGAGTAACATTAGAACAGCCAGTCAAGTCAAGCTCTCTGAGATGAGCACAGCTGTCCAGTACGGAGGTGACGTTGGCATCGGTGACTCGACGCGAGTGTCGCAACACTAGGGAGGTCAGATTGAGGTACGGCAGTTGAGCGAAGATGCCGGGCAACCCGGTGGCGCCTTCCAGGACTAAACGACGGACACAGGTGTGACAACCACGGCGCGTCAGCGCGTTTAACGCCGCGGTGGCATTCTGTGGATAACGCACCTCGACTTCTCGCCAGAGTGCCGGATGCCACGCAATCTCCCAGAGTCGTCGGCAAGTCTGCGCCAGGGAACAACGGTCGCGGGTGTCGAGCCAGCTAAAGATCTTCAGCAGTAGACTGTCATCGAGCTGGCAGAGGTCATTGACGGCGACGTGATGAACCAGATGATGCTTAGGCTGCGATAGCTGTTGCTGCTGTTGCTGTTGACGAGTCGGCGTGCTGGATACACCCGGGGTTGACGAGGACGATGATGAAGTAGTGCGGCAAGCATTGTTGTCGAGGGTGTGATAACCCAAGTCGATAGCGTCCGCACCTGGTCGATAAACGCCGACCTTCTGCGACGAGTAGCCTCCTCCCCGCTCAGAGCCGCTCTGTTCCCCGAAGCTGGGAAAGAGGAGTGGGCATGATCCTTCCATTCCATGCTCCGTTCTGCAATTCAGAAATTTATTTCAATACGTGTAATTTTTACATTCATATTCTAAGTAGAGATAAAAATTGTTGGATCTGAAGGACATTTCACAACAAAATTTATATTTTAAAACGTGATTTAAATTTTTAAACTTTTTCCTGTTGAATACAAGGTAACAGTAACGTTACAACAATGTTATAATTTCCTATTAAACATGTATAACCATTACAACTTGTGTTATGTTACATATATATAGTATACATGTGTGTATATATTTTTTTGCAATTTTAAACAATATTTAAAATCCAATTTGTAAGTGCATACAATAAAATTAATATTTATTATTGCTTTTATTTTACTATTATTATTATTATTATATTGTTTATTAAGAAATTATAATATTGATACAATGTTATTATTACTTTGTGTTTAGTAAATTTTCACAGATTTGCTCACACACAATAAAAATGTAAGTATATTTTTCGAAACAAAAAAATAAATTCTAACTTAAAATTTAACAATCAAAGTATATATTCAAAATTGGCGAACTAAATTATAATAGAAATTGTTTTCGAAGTTATTTCTTAAAAAATACAAAAAAATTCAAATTTTATATGCTTAATTATTAGCCTGTGTTGTCTAATGATGACATATGTCATGACGTAATTAATTTGCGGCTAGATTATTCGTCGAATTTACGAAACTAAACGTAAAACTGCCACAATTCCACTTTACTTGATAGAATTATTTTCGTACTGCTTCAACAATAAGTTACGGTATTCGCTTTCGAGAAAAAAATTTTGCCACTGTACGGATCTCGAATTTTGCGCGGCGATGCCGTATTTACAGAACACGAGTTATAGCGCGGGGAGGGGCCTTATCGACGCGTCCATTCGCGACGCGTCACGACCGTTTACGGCACGGTTTGACGTGCGAATTTCACAATTAACTCACAACGGGATGCTGGACGGGAGAGTCAGCGACCGTGCGTGACATCACCGAGCAATATCGATCTATCCGCCACCTCCTCCATGTTGATCCCGCATTCCAATTCTCGAAGCAGATGCGGGACCCGTTTCGCTCGCACGGGGCCAAAGGACAGCGCGAGAATGAGGTCCACTCGACGTTCGCGCTCACCCTGGAAATCCTCGAATTCGTTGAATTGCTCGTGCAACCGCCGAGAAACGTGTGCGATCACGTTTCACGAACAATCCGACGAAAAATCCGACATATGACAGGACTCTCGACACACTTACAGAGCCCCCCCCCCCCTAACACAATCGTGCATCCTCCCCCCTCCCGCCCCCTCTTGTTTCCACACCAGGGCCCCTGAAGCCCCACTCCAGTCTCCAAGTCGATCAACCGGGACTTCTAGCGGGCCCATGATGAAAGGTGCGTTGCGAAAAGCGCTTCGCTTCATTGGAGACACATAACTGTGCTGAAAGGTTTCGCATGAAATTAACGAGCTGCTAGATATATAAATAAATCGAATAAAATTCAGAACAAAAAATAAGCGTAGTAAATAATAATAAAATAGATCGTGTACGAATGTGAAAGTTTAGACGATTGCATTGGCAAAATGGCGATAGATCAAATTCTAGGTAGACGTGTCTTATTACAAGGCTCGTTCGATGTAAAATGGAAATCAAACGTTATACAAAATTATCTTTAAAACGTATAATATTTTGGAACCATAAAACAATTTAATTGTTCTATATTATTCTGGTTTTTTACGAGAAACAATTTGTAGAATACTAAGTAGGCGTCAAAAACAAAGATCGTGCCATTTCCTCGCTGGAAATATTCGTAGACTTGGCTACGTAGTTCAATGTACACGCACATAGAGGCGTTAGTAGATTTTATTTTAAGTCCGGACATGTTACTCTCAAGCTTTCTTTGGTTCATGAAACATAACCTCGCTGTAACATATTACTGAACATATGTAAACAAAACAACGATTTTTTGACATTTGCACAAATTACAAGTAAATCAGAAGGTTTATTTTTTTATTGTTGTACTGAATTGCAAATTAGAACTTCCCCTCTCGCCAAATTTCAAATATATATTTATTCCAAAATAGTATTAAGTATAAAAAATGTATATATACTAATTCAGCTATAAGCAGACCTATAATTTACAGAAAGGGAATAAGGCAAAAGGAAGAAGGTAAAGTTTCCAACGAATGGTGAATTCGTCAATAAACATGACCATGGCTAACATCTTAAAGAACAAGAATTCCTTTGAGAACAAATTATTAAAGAGAAGCAGAAAAGAATGGCGAAAGGAGAAGCTGAAGGAGGCAAGAAAGATCGGCATGCTCCAACTATCATTGACAAAAAGTGCAAGAACATCAATCCACATATTCTTTAGTATATCGGCTTGGTACGATGATATTTCATTGTCCAGACTTCCACCTTGAAACATCAGAGATAACAGTCCAAGAAACAGAAGCAATATAGTTCCATAAATACTTGATAACACTCAAGATAAAGTATCATTTACTAGGAAAGAGACGGATATTAAGTTAGATATGTCAGACAGTAATCATTCTATAAATAAATCTTCATCTGACAAAAGATCAGGCTGGGAAAGATCAAACAAAGAAGAAATAAAAATTAAAGAAACAGAAATAGAAGAAAAATTGATAGAAAATAAAGAGTAATATCGAGAAACAAGACAATGATGACAAGATGAAGAAAGCATTGGAAAAGGGAGGGGAAAATGCAAAGAAGCGGATAGACAGTTGAAAATAGACAATAGAAAGATAAATTGTCGATTAATGTGGCGCGTTTGTTCTTCAAAACGAGACAAGAAATTTTCATTGCAAGAGAGAAAGAGAGAAAATGTTTGTGTCTTCGAAAATTAATGCTAAGTTATTAAAAGTTGTTAAAATTGTTGAATTATGTAACAAAGCTTCCTGTATTTACTGCACATAAATTTGTATTTATTGTAATATATTTACACATATTATAATACTTATATATGTATAAAAAAAAGTTGCAATGTAAAATATCTAATTTATTTTACAAATATAATGAAAATTTAATATTTAATACTTGAATTTTATATAGTATAAATTACACTAATTATGTGCATGGTAAAATTTTTTGTGAAAATTGCTTTAACTATCATTTGAAAATTAGAAAGTTTAGATGAATTAAGTTATGAAAATATAAATATGTACACTATACAATATTTTGTTTTTACAGCGGTTCTTTGAAATGTTCAAAATCTCATTCACAAAACGTGATCTAGATATTTTTCGCTAAGAAAAATATTCCAAGCTTTTTATTTTGGACCGAATATTTTAAACAAATACAAGCACAATTGCGTCTAGCAAAAAAATGAAGCTTTCAAAATACATTTTTACATTAAGATATTTTATTTTTTACAAATTATTTTTTAACTCAATGTACGATACAATTATTTTGGCTGCGTTCGGAAACGTCGCTCGGATGCCTTCGATGTCTCAGATTCATCATCTTGTTCTTATTTAACATTAATGACTTGTTTTATGTTAAACAAGATGATCAGAGGCATTCGAGCGACGTTTTCGAAAGTAGCCTTTGTGTTAAGTTTTTCTCTTCGGAGCATAAAACAAAACTAAAAAGATAGTAAAAAAAGCTTAGAAGAGTACGCTTCATAGATTTTTATAATATAAAAAAATATTTTTGCATATAAACCCAAGCAGAACAAGTCACAATAACGTCGAAATGACATTAAAATGAATCGAAAATGAATGAAAATAAAATGACTTTTAATGATCACACACAGATTTTAGAGTTATTTTGATCATTATAATATCATAATGACTGTTCTACTTGGGAAATCGTTGATTATCATAGAAGAACGAACGGTCTTTCGCATTCATAATTCGCGCGGTTTAGATTGGTTTACGTCGCGTGGCGCCAACGTTTCGGAGATCAAATCCAGCCTATCAGAATCGTCGTTTCGCCGTCGCCGTCGTGTGCGGGCCTTCATGATGGGGATATATATGTATCACACCTAATGCTCTTGGGAACGAATTATGGCATTGTCTTTTATCAGGACTGGAGCACTACAGTACGGAAATTCGCACTTGCGTCTGTTCGCCAACGTATCGACCATGAAGGTAATATCGCCCGATTCTTCCTCGTCGATTAAAAAACGGCACGTTTCACTCCTCGAAACGATGAGACGCGAAATTCTCGTGAAATCTCGGAAAATTCGGACAAGCATGATGCAATTCGTCATATGCAAGTGCAAACATATCTTGGGCGTCTTATCTAAACTCTTTCCTGTCGACGTCAACAATTAAATGTCGACGCCAACTCGATATTCCGTATTCTCAGATATATTTACTCGTCGATGATCTTGTCCTGTTATCGCCCGCTTCACCTGACATATTTATCCCTTTTTTTCGCAGACGGGATTGGTATTGGGTGTATACGAAACTGAAAGCGAGGACGTCGTGCTCACGCCTACGGCGGCCAAGTACAATGAGCTGGTTAACGGCAAGCTGCTGAAAAACATTCTGTTGTAAGTCTCAATGCCCGCTATTTATCATTGCTGTAAAATCTCTTTTGTGCATCCGTGCGATTTTAGAAACGGCATCACGCCGCAGAGCGTCGTTCTGTGTTATAGATTATTATATTATTTTGTTATCTAACAAGGCTGTATCCCTTGTGCGTCACTGTTGTAGAATATACTTGCCAGACTACTCTGCCTTGATTATTTGGACACAAATGTTGACGCGTTGAATACTCTTCAAATACCTTTTTTCTTTCTCCATATTGAACCTTTCCTTCTCTCAAAAAGTTAATCTATGTTCCTCATGTATATACACACATTACTCTTAGCACATACTTTATTTAACAAGCGTATACACAAAGTTATAATATGACGGGTACAAGAAAGCCCCTGCCCCCATACAGCATTGCACTTCCAAATTGTTGTTTCACTTTCGTTTGATCATACGATATAACAATATGTTTAAATATTTTATTCATATTTCCAGCCTGAAACAATTGTTATAATGCTGCCTGAGCTTTATCTGACATTGAAAAGTGCTTTCCCTTTGTTATCTTAAAATTGTCATATATGAAGTATCATTTCTGTTAATTGAAAATTTTGAATTTTTCAATGATAGTCTTGCGCAACACGAGCTCACTGGCATTATTTTCATTGTTTCAGGAGTG
This sequence comes from Trachymyrmex septentrionalis, assembly GCF_001594115.1. NCBI lineage: Eukaryota > Metazoa > Arthropoda > Insecta > Hymenoptera > Formicidae > Trachymyrmex > Trachymyrmex septentrionalis. The sequence goes on from NW_017305895.1 coordinate 1,522,140, forward strand.
ACTAGAGTGAGAGACGGTATTATACGCATGATATGAAGCGCAACTTGCTCCGCACAAGGATATCCTAGAAACACGCTGCGCTTTATAAATGAGAATATAATACTGCCTGATTTATGATACATTCTTTTCAATGCGACGTCAGATGAAATTGAAATAGGAGATTTTAAGCTGTTAAATCATTGAGTTACTTAACCATCACTGCTTCAAGATTGACACAAGAATCAAGTAGAGTAATATTAGTAATGTCGACTCCTGGCGACAGTAATATGGGGAATGATAGCAGCGCAGGGAGCAGTGGTGGATTAGGCGACGGTAGCGGTAAATTTAATAAGCCTCATCCATCTACAAACGTGTTACAGAGGATGACCGGCATATTAGAAGATAAGAGCAATGATTACATGTGTCCGATTTGCTTTGATCTTATCGACACGGCGTATATCACACGTTGTGGACACACGTTTTGTCATCATTGTATTGTAAAATGTTTAGAGATTAAGGACCGTTGCCCAAAATGCAGTTTCACGTTGAGCGAACAAGACATTTTCCCGAACTTTCTGTTGGACGAGCTAGTTTCCAAATATAAAACGAGAACTAAAGGTCTCGCTCAGCTAGGCTCTTACGCGGACAATAGTAGGCACAGAGCGGCGGGTAACGATTCGTCGGTACCGGCATCTGACGGACTCAGGAGCATTGTGGCAGCGGAGAGCGCCAATCTCACTCTACCCGACGTAAATGTGATGTTGGAGGTGCTGACTCAACGAAAGCATCTACTCGAGGCAGAGACTTGTACGGCGCAAAACAAGCTTTTACACGAGTTTCTCAAACACTTACTGCAACAAAAGGAAGAGCAAAAGAATCAGTTGCAAAAAGAAGTGGCGTTGATCAAGAAGGACATGGAGGAAGTGGAGAACATTCTGAAGGACGTTCAGAGCAAGTGTCCGCGGGTAGAGGACGTCAAGAAGGCGAGTGAGAACGATAGCGCACAAGTATCAGCCATTAGACGAGAGATGCTCGGCCTTATAGATATAATAGACTCAAATATGATAAAACCTAATGAGAAGGCGACCGGCACCACCGACACCTTCACCAATCCAAGTGTCAGTCAGCCCAGTGGATCAACGCTAGCTATACGTAGAAAGAGACTACACGCTCATTTCGACGATTTCGTTCAATGTTATTTCGACTCTCGCGGCAAGGAACTGTTACTCGGCCAGAAAACACAGTCTCAGAGCGAAGCCCAACAGCACGGCGGCATGCACAGTACGACTTCCGGTCTAGACGTCTTTCGCGAGAATCTCGTCAAGTTCTCGAGGTACAATTCTCTTCGTCCACTGGCCACCCTCAACTACTCGTCAGATCTCTTCAATAACTCAACCATCGTGTCCAGTATCGAATTCGACAAGGACAACGAATTCTTTGCAATCGCCGGTGTTACCAAACGTATTAAAGTATTCGATTATGGTGCGGTTATCCGTGACACCGTCGACATTCATTATCCCTGCGTCGAGATGGTTTCTAGCTCTAAGATTTCTTGTGTTTCTTGGAATTCCTTTCACAAGGGAATGCTTGCATCTTCAGATTACGAAGGCACCGTGACGGTATGGGACGCGATGACCGGTCAGAGGACAAAGGCATTCCAGGAGCACGAGAAGAGGTGTTGGTCTGTCGATTTCAATGACGTGGACACTAGATTGATCGCGTCTGGCTCTGACGATGCCCGAGTCAAGTTGTGGGCATTGAATACCGATTATTCCGTGGCGTCGTTAGAAGCGAAAGCAAACGTATGCTGCGTGAAATTTAATCCACGCAGCTCATGTCACCTGGCATTCGGCTCTGCGGATCACTGCGTACATTATTACGATTTACGCAACATGAAGGAAGCACTGTGCATATTCAAAGGCCATCGCAAAGCCGTCTCCTATGTCAAATTTATCAACAAGGAGGAAATTGTATCAGCCAGTACGGATTCTCAGTTGAAGATGTGGAATATAAATAATCCGCTTTGTTTACGATCGTTTGTCGGACATGTGAATGAGAAAAACTTTGTCGGACTCGCCACTGACGGTGATTACGTGGCCTGCGGATCAGAAAATAATGCACTGTACGTGTATTATAAAGGACTGACGAAGCAGTTATTCTCGTACAAATTTGATGCCGTTCGAAGCATATTGGAGGTGCAAGACAGAAGAGAGGAAGATCTGAACGAGTTTGTATCTGCGGTGTGTTGGAGGCAGATGTCTAATGTCGTAGTAGCCGCTAATTCTCAAGGAATTATCAAAATATTAGAACTGGTTTGAGAGAATTAAGGAAAAACAATTGAACGGGGAACTTAACTGATTGTGAGTGAAACGCATATTCGATAACTATAAATTAAAACGGGTCTAAATAATAATGAAGGTAGAACCAAACTAGAAATAATAAGACAAAAATTCTACTTCAAGAAAAGAATTTATCAAATCTGTTGTATTTTTAATCCGCGTACTTAGACCCTTTTTATTTTATGGTATCTCTCTTGTGATTATTTTAAGCGTGAATAACAACGAGAAATAACGGAATCATTCTAAATAGCGTAATTATAATAATAACGCGTAGTGAAAATTTCTACTATTGAAGTAATCTGTAGATTGGATGGAAATGACGTTAAATGATGCATTATCGGTGAATAAAACTATTGCAAATGGAGATCTTTGATTGATCCATGCTCAATGTATCAGAGAGCACAAATATTTTCTCTGAACTGTATGCTGTGTGTATAATTCTGAATTTACGCTATATGTGTGTACAATTCTAAATTATACACTGTGTGCATTATACGTACGATTAGGAAAATCAGTACTGTTAATTATTACATTTTCGTATCTTGAATCTATTTTCTAATCTAATTTAGGTGTAATTCTATCTCAACAGACTGAATCGTAATGATAAAAGGTTTTGCATTGTTATAATATATTCAAAAAATATTCCTGCGTATGACTTATACGATGATCTTTCGTAATTTTACGTTATCGATACTTAACATTTATCAGAGATACCATAATTGCACGCTTGCTGAATTTTGTGCAGATATACATATATACACACATACATACATATATATTTTTAAATATGCTCGTGTGATGTAAGAATGGCACTTAGCACAATAAGTACAATACTTTTGGAAGCAGCAGTTCGAACCTGCAAAAATTTACAGCAGTGTATGCGTGTGTTCGAGAGTGATTTCCCAATAACGCTTCTTAATGTTCGAATAATAATTATTTTAATATCTTAATCCATAATCTATTTTTAATGCAAACTTAAAGATGATAGACATGTTTGATAATGGCACAATTTTTTTTACAGAATTTTCATAATAAATCTGAAATGCACTTGTTTAAGGCTCCTGCCTACTCACTGCAGCCACCTTAGATGTCAAAAGCGGAAAAAAAATACAAAGAAAATTCTTGCAAACTATACTAAAATATATTTCTTAATAAAAAATTTGCTATCGCTAGAATAGATTTGTAAAATATGTCTTCTTATATTTCGTAATTATTACGGATTTTATTCTATTATATTCGAAATAAAAGGAGAGTATATTCGATATATTTTACAAATTCTATAAATGCAAATATTATTTTATTGAAAAATATTTCTATTAATATATATATAGGGAGTCTTAAGTTTTTAAAGATTGGAAAAAATTCAAACATCGGAAATTATCAAAATTAATACGCATATATATTTAAATGTAATATAAAACTGATACACATATGTAACTTCGACTGGCAATCGTATACAAATCGTACCTGCATTTTCTTAAAAATCAATAATAATTGTAATATCGATATTTTCGCTGCTGCGTGATAGAAATATTAAAATTTTTTTTTTGCATTTTAACAAAATTTTTAGTTTAAATTGACTTGGTGATATCACAATGTGATTACACAATCTTATGAACAGAGACGTGATAAGAAGTAATCAACAACATCTCAAATATTTTTTGCACTGATAATGGTATATATAGATAACACATATTTTTATTGAAACTGACTTATGATATTTCTTTACTAAATATTAAATTTTTTATTAATTATATTATCGTCTTTGTGTTTGATTTTGCTGTTAAAAAGTTTGTAATATTACATTAGCCTAATTGAAACATTGAATAATCGAACAACAGAATTAAAACAAAATAAATTATTGTTTTAAATAATATGAACATTATTTAAGAAAAGAAATTGTACAAAGAATAAATAGAGGAATGAAATATATTGTGGTAAAAATATATAATGTTCACATAAATTTTCGGAATATGAAATTGATGGAACAGTGAGTACATTTTAATCCTTTTTTTTTTTATAAAATTGCTTTTGTTATAATATTAATGAATCTATTATTTCTTATTTGCGATGAACATATATCTAATTATATGTAAATTTATTTTTTATTATATTGTGTTACTATATAACTATGCCAAGTAAACCCCATGACAAAGTCACATTATTACTTATAGCGTTATTGTATATAAAACAATTTATGAAGTTTATCAACAGATTTCATTGTATATTATATCTTAAGCCGCTAAATAGGTTGTAATGCTCGTTTCAACAGTGTTAGTGAGAACTGAATGTGAAACAGTTCCGTAACGTAATGTATCTACGCTGATACTGTAGCTCAGAAAAACAGCAGTTGTGAATTAATGTGTAGCTATACTCTCCGAAGTGAGTAATTGTAAATGTACCGATGTATAATGTATAACTGGATGAAAAAAAGAATATTCTAGAATAAAGAATAGTATATTTTTAGAGTATATTTTAAAATTGCAAATATACCATACATGATGAATGTCAAAAGAATGCCTAGATTCTATTGTAATTAATAAATTTATGAATTTGTGTCTGAATATTTCTGTCTACTAAATGCGTTATTATCTTTGCGCATATCTTTCCTCACAAATTGTTACGATCAAAATTTTTTCACTAACTTCGAACGAATGTTTGCGCTACAGAGCAGGACCAAAGATCCCTAAAGGTCATGCTAGAGTGTTTTGGGGTTTGGATGAAACAGATTACTCCGGAGTCGCGGTAGTTGGACTGGGGAAACAAGGTCTTGCTATTAACAAACTTGAAGAGATTCATGAAGGGAAGGAAAGTGTACGTGCTGCCGCAGCAGGTAATCTTTAGTATTCAAATTATGTATCATACAAATACAGTTATTTCACTTTGTTACTCAAATCCCTTTAGTGTTTTAAGCTCTATATATACATACATATATATATATATATATATATATATATATACACACACCAACATATACATATAAATTGAAGCAATTTCAAAACATGTTATCTTATTAAATGATATTAATTTCTTTATGCATTTAAGATTATAGTATAATTATAGTTGTTTATAGTATACAGGATGGTTTATCCATTTTTTAAACAGGTTTTAAAGGAAAATCATTAAAAAGAAAATTATATTATAAAATATTATATATTCTATTAAAGTTTTAATTTTATTTTCTAGCGGGATGTCGTGCACTAGATGACGTCGAGATAAAGGACATCAAGTTAGAAACGCTAGGAGACGCGGAAGCTGCCGCTGAAGGAGCTGGTTTATCCACATGGCTTTATCAAGGTTATAAAAATGAAGAGAAGAAAAAGAAATTACCAAAGATCTCGCTATACGGAGAAGAAGGAGAGTAAGTAATATTTCTTTATGTTTATTAAAAAACATTCATTAAAATTGAAAAATGTAGATTTTGTTTAAGAATACAAAACTAATAATTTATTATTCTTTAAGGGCAGAATGGCGAGTTGGCATTATCAAAGCTCAGGCACAAAATTGGGCTCGCGAGCTCTCGGACACGCCTGCGAACCTGATGACACCGACAATATTTTCGCAACGAGTCTTTGAGGTTTTGACGCACCTTGGAGTTGACGTACAGGTGCATGACAAAAGCTGGGCTGAGCAGAAGAAGATGGGCTCATTCCTTAGTGTGGCGCACGGTAGCATCGAACCACCCAAGTTCCTCGAGATCAGTTACAAGGGCGCCGAGAATCCGAACGAGTCACCAATGACGTTTGTTGGCAAGGGAGTCACTTTCGATGCCGGTGGCATCAGCCTTAAGGTAACTCGGTTTTTCTCTATTTCTAGAAATAATTAACGAGAAAATGAGACTTAAAGATAAAACGATTGCTTGCAGCCGTCATCGGAGATGGACGAGATGCGCGCAGATATGAGTGGCGCCGCCTGTGTGGCCGCTACCATCCGAGCCGCAGCGGAGCTCAAATTGAAGAAAAATATCATCGGACTGATTCCGCTCACGGAGAATCTACCGTCTGGACATGCTACGAAACCGGGAGATCTAGTGCGGGCGATGAACGGCAAGACTATCATCGTGGACAACACCGACGCAGAGGGCAGGCTGATTCTTGCCGATGCGCTGTGCTACGCTGAACAGTTTAACCCAAGGTTTGCTTGAAACTAAATTGTATTGGTCTTAATATTTAAAATTAGTATAAGAGAACTGTATCTCTTGGATCCTAATTTTAACAAAAAGATATTTCCTATGTTATTAATATGTTATTATATTTTATCAATATCTTTGACAGAGAAATTATTGAAAACAATTATAAATAGATAAGTGTCTTCAATTTAAATATAGATTTATCTTGGATATCGCTACGTTGACTGGTGCCATGAGAATCGCCTTGTCAAATTCCGCCACTGGAGTATTCACTAATGACGGCAACCTTTACGAAACTCTGAGAAATGCTGGCACGGTAACTGGCGATCGAGTATGGAGATTCCCTCTGTGGCAGCATTTCACGGATGAAGTAACAAGTGAGTGATTCAAAGAATTTATGCACATGTTACATTATCTATTTTGTAATCCTATTTTAGAAACTTCTGTCTTTGTATATTTATTCTTTATTATCTCCGGATCACTGTCCCGTTATTAAATGTCCCGATAATTTTCAGAAAAAGTCAAAGGTGCTGATATAAATAACATCGCGAAGTGCAAGGGTGGTGGCTCTTGTACTGCCGCTGCATTTTTGAGGGAGTTTGTCACCAAGGATACGCCGTGGATGCATCTGGACATAGCTGGTGTCATGGGTCCCGCCCACGACGAATTACCGTATATCCCGGCTGGAATGACCGGGCGTCCGACACGTACACTTATACAATTCCTACAAGCACTCTGTTAAACGGTCTGCAGGTGGTCATTTTACGTAATTCTTACACGTCAAACGTGTCCTTGTAATTTTATATACATATATGTAAAAGTTTACACAGAAGGATATGTAATATACATATATATAGGTATATATAGGGGAATTACGCCTAATATGGAGAGGATTATAATGGGCGATCCATTCAATCAGACAGAAGTAATCAGGTTCAAAATGATAAGGTGATAAAACGCATAAACAACTTGCCGCAGGCCAGTAACAACATTTTTTAAATTTAATATCTTACTAGATAGATAAAACCAGACTCATTGGTCAGGTTTCTATGAGAGTTTAAGATTAAAAATAATGCAAGTTGAATGTGTGTGCTTTAACGCGGCTTGGAAATTATTTTTAGTATCAACAATCTAAATATTAAATAAGCTGAAACTTGAACGTTTTAATAAAATTTACGATACAATAATGAATGCTAGCAAAATAATTTCTGCACGATGTGAAACTTTGCCATTACTATAACAAAACAATATTAAGTTTGTCAATCAAGGTTATATATATATATAATTCTTGATTTATTTGATACATCATATATAAGATGATATATCTCGAATAATTATCTAATAGTTTCTATCCAATATTGTTATCAACATACTCGACAATTACACGCGCAATTCTTTGAATCAAAATTATTAAACCTCGCCATATTAAGCAGTGCCTACATCTTTTAAGTTACCACTTCTTATATGATTAAAATATATAATCCGTAAAAGTAATGTATACATGTGGAAAAGAAATGGAATAGAATACTTAATCATTTACATATAAAAGCTGCTCATTTTAAAAACAATTTTCACATTTGTCAAAGACATCTCCAGACACATTTTGTGTATCATGTAATAATTTAATAATTATATATTCGTTGTATTTTAACACATACAAATGTTTGCAAAATTTATCAAGTTATTTTTATTAGTAAATTAAAAGTATATAGCTTCGAACCTTTTCATAAATTCACAATACTGGATTTTTCATCCCATTTAAAAAAAACATCCGGAAAAAGGATTTTTTATCTATTAGACACTATTCCCCTATATAAAATATCAGTTTCCATTAAAAATTGAAACTGATCATCCCATTTTATACATGCAATTATCACGGTTGATTATAAAAGTTTTGTACAACTCTTTTACAATTTTGTACAGTCGAATTGCTTTCGTATATTAAAGCTGACAATGAGCTTTTCTTTTGATGAATATTCTCGAAGACTTTATTATAATCAGGATTTTAAACTAGCTGGAATAGTGAAAATAAGGAAGCGTGCTCTGTATATGTATATAATTAACATTTGTATTAACTACATGTATACTACAGTGCATACAATATAATATTGTACAGGATGAAAGAGTTGCATATGTTGTATATGAATACATCAGATTTAAAAAATAGCGAATAATATAAGCATTTTCTGTCCTGGGCTTGTGTAAAAGACAATATATAAAAATTGCCTATTAATAGGAAAAATAGATTTGTTTTTATATTATCATATTAAAGCGACAATTCATATATAAAATATTTCTTTTGGTTATCACATTACTTAAAAAAACACGCATAAAATTGCTATCTTGTACAATGTTTTCAGTACATATCTACATTGTAACTATATAAACATAAATAATTGCAAATAAAACTAATACTTTTTAAATAATTTTTAAAATAATTATTTTAATTATGCATAAATATTAACTTGTTATTTAAACTAAAATTTGATTATTCTATAATGTCCCGATATAAAATTATTATTGTACTTTGTACATTCATAGGACACATCACTTAGGTACTTATAAGTACTGTAATGGTACATAATACAAATTATTAATCAGATAATTAAGAATAACATACAAAAAACTAAAAATATGTCAATAAAAAGACAACAAAGTATATAAGATTTTTTACAAATCTTGACCATCTTAAGATTCATTTTACGTATATTAATGCTATCTAATGCTATTTAATAAGTGTACTTTACGGTTACAGACACATGGAATGTGTTATACTTTGAAGAATTTATGTAAACATGGATAAAAATTTTGAGTTTGTACGTAAATATTCAGGACAGAGATGCTTATATTAGTGCGATCAACAAATGTAATATTCATATTATATATTTGATTTTGCACACTAGTACATTTTATTGATATCGCACGAACAGTACATTTGATAGATGTCCAAAGGCACTGTAGAAGCGATGAACGCAGATTATTATAAAAGTGTCGGCGATCTTAGAGAATATAAACTAACGATATAGTATAAAGAAATAGGAAGATATCCTTATCCTTATCCTTAATGTACGAGTAAAAGTATCATGTTGCTCACATCTTATATAATCTCGTTATTATGTACAATTTATTGCCGCTTCAGTTGCAACGTATTATCATACTTTTGTCACTCTACGTCGCAATTTTACATTTTCCACATAAGGTCGCTCCCGTCTTATGATTTCTACGACTAGTACAAAGAATACAAAATCTGTCTTTCGCGTACAGAACAGTTTCAAGAGGAATGCGAAAGAATGTTCATATAGTCGTAACGTCAATCCAAAGAATCTGAATCACAATAAAACTGGCACTGTTAAAACGCGTTTACCATATAGACCTCAGTAAGCTCGTAAATTATGTATGCATTGTTGTGTCTATTTCCACAATATAACAGTAACACATATCAACTGCACTTTAATTATCAGCATTGTCATCACTATCATCACCATTTGGTACAGTACATTCAAATCAACAATCCGACATCGAACACAACCTCATAACAACCTAAATGTGCTTGGAAGTACAAACATAGTCTCTCTCTTCCAGAAGAAGAAATTAAAAATGCCACACGTATTATGTGCAAGGCGGAGGAGGCTGCTGTTGCGGAGAGGGAAGGGGCGCCGCCGCAGCAGCTGCGACTGCGGCAGCAGCAGCGTAGGACGACGGGTCTGAGGGATCGAGAAGCGGTGGCGGCGGCGGTAGACCGCTGCCACCGCCGCCTCTTCCTCTACCTCGGCCTCTTCCACGACCCCGGCCCCGGCCCCTCCCCCTTCCGCGTCAACTCCGCCTCTCTGGCATCCCTATGTTGCTCGTTGTCTTTTCCAGGTAGGCCAGGGGCCCCTGCAGGGCGCTACTACCCATACCGCCGACCGGGAACCCGGTGGCTCTGCCACCTACACCACCTTGTGTCATGAACATGCCCTGCTGATTGACTGGCACGCCAACCCCCTGAAGACCTGATGTAGGTGGGCCACCAGAACCCTGTTGCACCTGCAAAGTCACATCAAATGAGGATGTATCGTGAGAACCGATACACAATGATGATGTTTCCCATGAGACATATATGAGTGCAACAGGAAGATGCAGTACAGCGAAAATGATAAGCTTTCATTCAATGTTTATATCTCAGTCTCTGATATAATATCACAGAAAAAAACTGTATGATACTCCATTATACTTTCGTAAAATAGCTATTTAATAATATATTTCATATGCACGCATACGTTCGAAAAGATAGACACGCACAGTCAATGATCAAATTTATCAGGAATAAATAGGCGAGGAAAATAAAGAAAAGCACAATAATATTTCTTTCTTATTTTTTTTTTTTACTATATATGAACAAAAATATTTATTCTGCCGCAACATCTACTTATGAGTCAAAACGTAAGTGAAATAGTATCTCCCAGATTGCAACAGCTATAATGCTTTTCTTATTGTTGTTTGCAAATTTAAATGCTCTATATTACTATTTATCATGTAGATATGTGTAAAGAGAGAAAGAAAAGGGTGTACACTGGATGTATACAAGGTGTACACAATAAACCTTCGATATTTTTTAATGATGAAAAAAATGCATACAGATACATATTTCTGAATATTTCGATTGTAAAGAACAAATAAAAGTTATTTACAAAAAATTATCAAACTTTCACATGAACATTTTAGTGACATGAAGGATACTGATTCCATTTCATGCTAAATGCTCTGCAATATGTCACAATTTGATTGTGCAAAATACTCACGGCACCTTGGTGAAGTAAACTAAAAAAGTTGTACTTAATATTTAACAAACTTGTAAGCTCCAATGACGGAGCTCTATCCTGTTAGAACACGATATTCGGCAAATGTGTAATTTATGGAATTACAATTTTAGCATGTTCAGATAATTGTTAGAGTGCAGTATTTTTACTGAGAAAGAAAAATGATCCGATATTTATGTTCTCTTTCATTGGAATTTACAAGTCAAATGTTAAATATAATAAAATAAATGTTTTGCCCAATCGAATTGTGACTGCCATTGTTGGCAGCATGACTAATGACATGCTGCGGCATACTTGGAGTGAAAAGGAATTCCGACTCAAATTCCTTCATGTCACTAAAGACGTTCATATAAAAGTTCGATAATTTTTTGTAAGAAACTTTTTGTTATTTTTTACAGTAAAAACAGAAATATGTGTTTGTTTTTATTTCGCATCATTTCAAAATATCGAAAATTCATCGTGTACACTCTATATGTCTTCATTCAAACATATACGTATTATTATTTATTAGAAAAAGCTCGGCGATAGTTATTTACAAGTTACAATGTTTTGCTATTTTCGTAATAAGAATGCAATTTACGTATATTATTTGGTGCGCATGCATACAATATCTACATGCAAAAGAGTGAGTCTTTTATGTATATTTTTTCTGAATGAATACAGAAATATGACGCGAATAAATGTTACTCATAAGAAAAAATATTTTTAAAAAATAGATTGAAAAAACTATATATTCATCTATATGTTTATAGTTTCGTTACGTCTCTATATAAATATCTAATTTTTAAATATAGATCTTTCTTACGAAATGATGTCAAATGTAAAGGTGATCACTAGGTCCTATTAATATGAAGTATATCAATTATGAATATTCTTAAATTTTATTCTTGCTTATTAACAGATTTATTACATATCGTTTCATCTTTTTTTACTACTCTTATTTGTACATTATTTTGTTCATTATTTTGGCACCGTTCTATAACAGTTTGTACATACAGTTAATTCCATTTTCCTAATAAAAATTTCTGTTTTTATATATACTTTTATATCATAATTAATTATAAAAAAAGCAATTTAATTTATCAATCTCTTTTACAATATATTTCTGTGTTCGTGTAGAAATTGTATAAGGCACTGATATTACACACAGCATTATAATTATCACGCGTACGTAGTGAAACTGTCTTGTCTCTTCAATTCGATTATTTTAAAAAAAATTATCCAACGTTTTAAAATGAGTAATTTCAGGATATGGTCCAATTGGCGCTACAAATGCTTTGAAGCCTTTGATTGGCCAATCGAAAGAAAGAATTTTACTAATGAACCAATCAAAAAATGCTTCCAAGCATTTGTAGCATCAAGTGGATCCTTTTCAGTCATCAAAAACATAGTGGAAGGGATTGACATGGTGTGTTCAATTTGGGCAAACTACGCCCCTTTTGTGAGTCGAAGCAGAGCGACATCTGAGAGAGGACATGACGGTCCAAGTTCTGTAACCGCTAAATGCTGCAAGATGATAAATCGATATTTAATTAATATAATCGTGCTACGTGTAGCTACATATAACACGATTATATGAACCAAATATTGATTTATCATCTCCAGCTTTGAAAAATGGACGATGTACCCTAAGTGGATGTTGCTATGTAGTAGTTTACATCCTTTGTCAAAGGGCAGTAATGCGCGGCAACATTTTGCGGTTACAGATTTTGAGCCATCATGTCCTCTCTCAGGTTTCTCTCTGGTCGAAGTATCGTTTGTAGATCCAGGTTTGTCAACTACGAAGAAATAAATGATATTGCTACAACTGATCTCTATGCATCTCAGATCCCGCTATATGTCCTTTTTTTTCTTCGTATCAAAACGCGAAGAAATACTCGACTGTTAAGCAAATGTCAAACGTGATTTTAAAAGTTTTATTAGAGTACGTATTACGACATTATTCGAAATGTATTTCTATTGGAATTATTCAATTATTCCTTAAATTTTTATTGTGTTTTCTAGGAAAAACGGAATAATTTCATTAACTGCCCTAGGATTCCGTCGAACTGTACGTTAGTATAAGTATTGTTGATACAAATTGTACTTATTTATTTATTTATATTTATGTATTGATTTGTTCATTTATCCAAG
>NW_017305895.1:1535618-1569566 GCF_001594115.1 Trachymyrmex septentrionalis
GAGTTTTTAGAATTTCTGTATTATTTTATGATTGTTCAGAAAATATTTCAAATTTTTTTATACGAATCTTATGTACAATATTTCAGAATTCATATACGTATATGAAAGTCTATAAAAAAGTATAGATATTTTGAGTATATATTTCTGAAATGTTTTTTAATTCTTATTATAGGAGCATGCGATGTGAATAAACGTTGGTAATATTAAGTAGTACATGATAAAAAGGGACTGAACCCAAATGATGTGCGTGTGACAACAACTAAGGTTGGCTAAACTGGATCTACGAACGATCACTATGTAAGAGAGAGGGCAGAGAATTAAAGAGAGAGATGCTTGCGAACTGAGCACACCAGAGCTGCTTCAGTTTTATGCATGATGTATTATTTCTCCTTGAATGATTATTCATTGAATGTTAAACAAGGATAAATGATGTATCATACACACCATGCGTGAAACGGAATGCAGCTCATGTAATCCTTCCACCATGGTCAAAAAGAAAAAAAGAATATATGTTTACTTAATATGTAACATAATAAGTAACATAATATGATTCTGATATAAATGCTATTCTTCACACATGCATTTTCTTTCGTACAGACATACTCACATATGTAAACAGTCACTCACATCTCAGATATGAATAACAAAGTTCTTCTATTTATATGTACATGTCACGATGTCACAGTTAAAGCGTTAAGTGTTAACTTTAGTAAATATATATCAATGTGCCTGTCCAATTTTAGCTCCAAAGCCAAAATGCAAAGCCATCGAAAAAATTCAATGAAGGCAAGATTTTGTAGTGTTGATAAGAATTGTTCAGATGCGTTTAACACTTTATTTCCCGATTCCTCAAAATCTTATCCACATTGAATTTTTTACGTTAGTGCATTTTCGTTCTGAAGCTAAAATTGGATAGGTCTGATGTGTACATTGACTACAACAGATTACAATAAATGTATAGATTTCATGAATTAACCTTTGACTATGACATAAATACATGTAAATGTATACAAATATATGCATTGTAATATATATATATACACTATCTATATTATAACTATATATCATAATAAAATTATGATATATATATTATCATAATATATATATTATCATAATATATATATTATAATAATATACATCATATTATAATTATGATGTATATTATTATAAAAAAGCCAGAGAGTCCCGTGATATATGACTGCATAATACAAAAACAGATTTAACATTAAAACCTCGTTAAAAAGAGAAGATAAATAAATTACGCGAACAATTTATGGATTTAGATTACGTGAAAAATTGCTTGTCGACGAAATCAAAAATTCTACATTATAATCTTTCTCTATTATATATCTTCATTTATATAATCTCTTCGTTAGTTTCACTCTTCAATCGTACTATCAATCGCTTCTTTCTCACACACTTTTTCTTCTTCACTTTCCTTTTAATTATTAAAAAAGCGTACTTTCAATTTATCAACAATCTACTTGAAGAATAAGAAAATTTTAATTTTGACGTCACTTAAATACCTGTGATTGCAACGGATGTTGCATTTGCTGCTGCAATTGTTGCTGCAATTGTGGATGCTGCTGCTGCTGTTGTTGCTGTTGTAATTGCTGTTGTAATTGCTGCTGATGTTGTAGTATTTGCTGTTGTTGCTGCATTGAAGCATTACCACTGCCACCTGTAGCCTGCTGATTCTGTCCGCTTTGATTTCCATTGGGTAATCCTATTGGTATTAATATCAGTGTTATTACTCATTCAATGTATTGTAATTATCATTATTAAATTAGTCTCATATTACCACTGGGCGCTGGGCCTTGAGCAGGTGACTGCGCCCATCCCTGCAAATCCGACAACATATTCTGCCAGACAGCAATCTTGTCGTTATGTCTTTTTATCAGTTCTTCTTTACGCGCCAACTCCAATTTCAGCTCGTTGATTTCTTCCTTAACTAACATCTCGGGTTTCAGCGCAGATAAGAGAAATCTCTTTTGTAAAAAGAAAGCTTCCATCTGTCTAGCCAGATCTATAAATCTCATGGTAGCCTGTTCTATTTCCGCACGACCTTCGTCTTTATCCACTGTCAAACCACCAGACGCACCGGTTCCACTGTTGCCCAATCCTTCGTCTTTTGTCAATATACTTAAACATTGCTGAAAAATAATAATTGACATTCAATAATATAATTTGTTTTGATATTTCAGCAGTGTTGAATGTTTGGAAACAAATTTAGAATCAAAACAGTTAAAACTAAAAAAAATTCATACAGAGTATCCCTAAATAACAGCCAAATATTTCATGTGCTAGAGTGGACTAAACTAAGTAGAAAAGTACTCTACTTTTGCAATTTTCGTAATAATTAACAAAATATTAATTACTAAAAATCGTCGAATATTGGTATTCAATAATTTTTTATTCGAGTATTATTAATTTTATATAAAAACAGCAAGAGCAGAAATTGTTAATTTTCTTCTCATAGAGCTCTAAGAATTTTTTCAAAATTTGTTATTAACTTTTTAATACTATATTTTCATATTGGCAACAATTTTTATCAACATGAAAAAATGCGATACTAAAAAAATCTGAAAAAATTCTCAGAACTCTATGAGAAGAAAATCAACAATTTTTGTCATTTGCTATTTTTCGATAAAGTTGATAGTACTTGAATAAAAAATATTCGAAAACCAATTTTCGACGATTTTAGTAATTAATATTTTGTTAACCATTACGAAAATTGCGAAAAGAGGACTTTTCGATTCGGTTTACAATCGATCCGCTCTACAAGTACACAAAATATTTGACGGTTATTCTGGGACACCCCGTATATACAATTATTTTTCCGCATCGTTATGATAAACCTTTCTGTAAGCACATATATATTTCAGATAAAAATACAATTTCTACTTAAATATTTTTTTGTAACGATAATAATGACATTAACATATGCCAACAATAGAGCAATTTATTGTGGCAATTCTACTTCGAGTTTTATATTCGAGGTAAGCCACTTTTACACAGAAATGTCATCATCGGCAAAATATTCCTCGATTATATCGACACGAATAATAATATGCGGTACATTCAATTAACAATAATACAGAACAATGTAAAATGCTCGTTTTACCTGAAATGATTCTTCGAACTCATCGACGAGGTTACAGTCGCTGTTGGTCGGCGTCGCCATTACGGTATTATATGTTCTGTGATGTTATATGTTATATCCGGCGCGAAAATAATCACAACTCCGTTATCACGATTGATTACCTTGATCTCGGGAATGCGCGAATTTTCCCCGCACGCAACATACAATCCCTTCCCGCCGATTTGTCACGATCATGTGTTATGTCGATTCAAGCTGGCGTCCCATGAGCGGAAATTTACAGCGAAACGATACAGCGCAACCAATCACAACTCTACAATTATTGGCAGTCATTATTCTGCTTTCTTTTCTGCAATTGTGATTGGCCTCGCTGTTCCGTTTCGCTGTAAATTTCCGCTTATGGGACGCCAATCTCAGACCATCTATAATGAAGACAGCTGATGGCGCTAATTGCTTCATCTCTTTCTCCAGTTCTCTTCACGATGATAGGAAAAGGAGGAAAGATAATGAAAGAGATTCAGTTAAAAAGAATGAACTTGCATTAGTACTGTCTTCAATATATGTAATCTTACAATGTTATTAATATCTTAAAATCACAGTAAGAATTGATAATATTTTTACATCATGCTTTAAACGATCTTAAAATAACCTATAGCCGATATTTATGGTATATATTTATATGTATGTATATATTATATCTTCCGATCTAGAAGTCGCCATCTTATCAACCAAACTATTCCACACATTACACAAACTATCAAACACACCTGATTTACTCAACATGCTCCACAAATATTTAAAAAAATCTGTAAAACTAACAGTCCTACAACTTCTTCTGACCTTTTCATCATTCACAAATCTTTCCAACTTCTTTCCAGCCCCATAACGTTCTCTATACGCTATACAATATATAGCAACAACAGCATCCAACAATTCAGCACTAGGAACACGATTAACAGCACGAATATCGTTACCATTAATACACATTCTCGTATTGAAAGTTAAAGCAGCTGAAGCAACTTCATTCAAATTGAAAGACTTGTCTCCAGATCTAATACAATGTCCCATCAAAAGGTCACAAAATCTTTTATCAACTTCAATAAACTTCCGCTTAAAAGAGACAACAGAGTTGCCCTTCTCCTTGAACTTACTCTCAGAATAAAACCCATCCAAATACTCCCACGTAGATATAACCACTCTATCTGAACTTTCATTCCAAAAGGAAAAGGTCAATTCAACAGACATACTAATGGGAGGCACTTTACAATATGTAAATTTCAAAAACAAATTACCACAACGCAAATGATTTCTTTCAATCAAATATACTCTTCCAGATTTAGTAACCATAATTTGCTTAGTTAACAATGTCAAATATTCGTTCAAATCATGACTAACTTAAAGATGGATCTCCAACAAAACTAAAATAAATCCTCCCTTGTCTCTTACGGAAGCTCACTTTCAAACTTTCAATCATTCCTTCATCCTTATAAAACACGCTCACATCAAACAACAAAACACTATAAACTATATCAAATTCATACATATCAAAACAATCTTTCAAATCCGCCCAAGAAATATCATACTGCGAATGAATCATCATACCATACAAAGACTTTATTCCACACTTCTGAGCAAGATTAAAACACCTACGTTCACCACCCACAACATAATCATCATAGGTTTTTTTTTAAACTTTCCCTTTCTGAACCATATCCATCAACTCTGATCTCCTCTCAGTCTCTCGGGCAGAATCACGCACATCACACACAGGATTGCAACAATGAACATTAAACCTACCTCTCTTAATGTGCCGGATATAATTAGCATCAATATCAACAAGGAAAATCTTCCCTTTAATAACAGAAGCAACGTTCACTTCATATCTCAAAAACTTCAAAATCAAAGCCTCAGCACAATTCCGAGTAACAGCGGGCATAGCATGCGGATGATTCACCTTACCTGTCACCATAACATTTAGTTCCGGGAAAGACTTTTGCAACAAAGCTATATTCTGTGCTGACAAAGAATAATCAACAACAAACACATCCTTCTTACTGTCCACAAACTTGTTAACCAACGGTTTAAACAAATATTTAACTTCAGAAGTCGGTTCCCTAATCATTTCCACCAACTGTTTTCTCGACGCATCAGCCAAAGCAGCATTCATATCCATACCGCCCGTTTCACACAATCGCGAAAAAGCAGCAACACCTTGATTCACTCTTATAACATTATCATCATTGTTAATCAAACCACCTATTCTAGCTTTACTGAATAACATATTATATACTAAATCACTAAATCTAATAATATCTTCATTAGGAAACACATGATACATATTAGAAGATATAGGTCTTACCATAGGTACATAAAAATCAAAAGAAACTTTAGAAAACAAATATCCAAAAATCTTACGAACTAAAGGGTATTTACGAAACTTACAAACTATATAATCTAAGTCAAAAACCTCCTCTGCACTCGCCGTGTTATAAGCCCTAAAAAGGTGCAAATAACAACAACCTGCCGCGAAACACATTTTCTCCGAGTATACAAATACTCAAAGTCACATGAAATGAATTTAACAATAAACTCACTTCCTCCGAATGAATCTAACAATAGACTCAAACAACTAAACTTCAGAGCAGACCGACAACGATCCACTTCTAAACTCAACGCTAATCTGACAACAAACTAACACACACACACACACAAACGAATCCGATTAACAATAATCAAATCCAATTCACTACAAACACCTCTTGACATCCATGTAACGAATATGATATATATTTATATCCTCATTTTAAGGATATCCTGAGTGATGCTTAAGATGCTAATACAATCTTTTGATTGGCTCATAACGTCTTAAGACTGTACTTAAAACAATTTCAAATATAAGAACCAACTGCATAGATATTTTCCATTTAGTGATACAAATTGACAGAAGTGTCTTTCTATCTTTGTTACTCTCTAAATAGATCAAGAAAGATAGAATGACATTCGTGTTATTGAATGAAAAGCACCCTATAAATACTGACCTATAACTATGTGTGGACCAGCCTTTATATACATACATTTGTCCAGGTAGTCCTAAAAGTACTAAACTAGTATAGCAATATAATCCATCTAATACTATTTCGTTATTTCATGCTCATGATCTCGCGAATTTTGCCCAGATTTACTGATTCTTGCCGATTCTATTGATCTTAAGACGTATAGGATTGAACAAGGTTGAATAAACTACGAATATAAATCAGGAATTTTCGAACATTTCATTTTGTGGTGAGTATTCAGAAATTGTCTAAATCATATGTAATTGCTGAAAATGAAAGTCAACAATTACAATTTACATATATATTATGAATCTCGAAAGTTTTAATCTTACTCTCATTTTCTTCTATTCTAAATAAATGTTTTTGCACTTAAAATCCCTCCCCCCTCCCTTCCTGAACTATTCTATTCATATAATAACATTAGAGTGAAATAATACATATATTTTTGTTAATTTTAGGATAGAAAATTTAGAATAAAGAATATTTGAGGAGCAAACTTCCAAAATGCATTTTGTTCAAATTTCATTTTTTTTTTTAATTAGAGATGACATAAGCTACTCTACAATGTTCTGAAAGTATTTTTTTACCATCAATTTATATGCTAAAAAAAGTCTAGATATTCGAAATATATTATGTCTTTTAATTTAAGACAAAAATATAATGCATTTGATAAAATAAAATGCATTTGATTTTGTTTAACATTGTATATCTTATTGATTGGCAAATTATTATTTTCTGTAAGGCATATGGTTTTCTTGTGGTTTTCTTATTCGCTTTCTGAAAATTATAAGTTTTAGACAAAATGCATTTTGAAAGTGCTCCTCATTTAGAATGAATGAACTTTAGAATAAAGGATTTTTTTAATATAGAGAAAATCAATTATGATGGATCTCTCAGAAACATCAAATGAAATTGATTAACTCTATGAAATAGAGGGACTAGAAAAAAATTAATGAAATTACAAATTAATATGTTAAAATTAAAAAATTTACTAAAAGTAGAGTTCATCAGCTTGACTTCTAAGAGGTCCAAATATTTAATTTAATTGGATCAAATGCTGTACATAATTGTATTTGATTCATGCATATAAATTATATAAAATTTTAATTTAAACAGTTTTTTAAGAATAAAGCAAATTATAGGATAAAGAGCATAAATGCCAACGCTAGATTTTATTAGGAATTAAAACATTATAAATATTTGTTTAGTAAAAATATATTATATTTCACAATGTGATATAAAATATATATTTTATATCACATTGTGAAATACAATATAACAATAAATAAATGTTTATAATGTTTTAATTTGCAATAAAATGTAGCGTTGGCGTTTATCTATTTATGCTTATTTATACTATAATTTGTATTTGTTTCATATAAGATTTAGATACGTGATATTCAAACAACATAAAATTCATTAATCTCTTGAGATAGTATTGTAAGTACAACAATGTTTTCTCAAGCCTAAGTGTGTTGACCGTCGTTTACGGGATGGACAGTCAGGTATGTGGAGATGGCAGGCTGATAGATGTGATCGACGAGGGTTGGCGCAAGGAACGTCTTCCCATTGATGACATCTCGACGCCAGTAGCTGAGCTACCTGATCCTGAAAGCGACAACGGCGATTCTCATATGACATTGAAGGAGTTGGAGCAGAAGTGGAATAATCTGGCATTAAGCTCTCTCAGCGACAATCATCTGCATTCTCCAACACCACTACATAACTAGATATAACTTTCAGTTTCTCTAATTGCCAGAAAACACAATAAAGTCGATTAATTTTGATTTGTTGTTGCATCACAATGGAATTTCCGGAGACTGGTAAACATTGCTCAGTGAAAGACTGCAAATTGTTGGACTTCTTGCCACTTGTATGTGAGCATTGTCAAGTCACTTTCTGTAAAGATCATTTCAATATGGAATCGCATAAGTGTTTGAAAACAGAGAACTCAAAATCTGTTGTGGAACAATCGGCAAATTTTCTATGCTCTAAAGAGTCTTGCAAAGATGCATCACCCGTTGAGATGCCTTGTATCAAGTGTAAAAAGCATTTTTGTGTAACACATAGACATCATGGATGCTTGGAATTGAGTGAAACAGAAAAGACACAGAAACTGAAGAAGTGGCAGATACCAAAGAAACAATTTGCGGAAGCAAAAGCTATAGTAGATCAACAGATTGCGGACAGTTTGAAGAAATCTAAAAATGTAGCATTGGCAAATAAAGTATGTTTTATGAACTAAAAATACTTCTATATAATAAAAGTATGAACGCAAATAAATTCTTCTATAAATTCAATCCTCCTTTGCTTGCAGGTACAACTCATGCGTGTGAAATGTTCTGCAATTGGTCCTAAAAATGTACCAACGAGCGAGAGAAGTTACTTTCTTGTACATTTGCCGTTGACAGTAAAAAATAAACATATAGGCACTTCGAAAGGAGCTTTTGTCAACACGAACTGGACAATTGGCAAATGCATAGATTCAATAGCGGATACACTTAAAGTTCCCAACAATAATAACACAACCACCACGAATAAGTTAAAACTCTTCCGTCATTCTACCGGAGATCTAATATGTAACAAGATGGATACACCTTTAACGCAATTATTTGAAGATTTAGCTATTTTTGATGGAGAGCGAGTTATTTTAGAATATTCTGATAATGTACCTGATAATGTAATAGATTCATCTTTATATAAATAAGTATTATATATATAAAATTTTTGTTGTAATGCAATTTGAAATTAACAGATAATAATCCACTAACTGCACAACTATCGAAATACAGTGTACTTTATGCTACTTATGATTATATAGGCTTTTATATAATTTGATTTATCCATAATGGCTAAAAAAACACAGCTCTTAGAATAATACTTGTTTATTACAAACTAGAAGGTTTTATATCAGTTTTACATTTATTCTTGACAAAGAGACACTTAAATGCGTTAAATAAATTATTTATACCAGATTATTGTCAGATTTGTTTAAAATAAAAGAGTAACAATATTCTGACTTTGGCACTGGACGTTTGTCTCATACATATGAGTTACGCTAATGCAGCAACAGAGAAGTATAAATTAGTTATATATTCAAATAATTGTGCGCTCATTCATAGTTTCATAATACAAATATGGCATCGCATACACTACAAGTGAATGAGAATTACCATTAATAATTATCAGTATTGTAAGTTCAACAGTGCACGTACATCCACTTACTTATAGGATAACAATATGCTTGTAAATATTAATTACAAAAGAAAAAGAAGTAAAAATTGTTTATATATGTATTATCTTAATAATTAAATGCATTTTTATGCTTAATAATATAGAAAAAGAAATACAATTCGATAATTTGATTTATACCTAGCCTAGTAGAGCAAATTAATTTTTCAAGATTAATTTACAAGATGATATTCATATCTAATCTCAAATTCATTATGTTCTAACTTACATATTTTAATGGAACGTATGCGTGAAAATGTGTATACAACTATCGATGTTATCTGAACTCTCATACGATTCTACCAATGTAATTTAATCTCGGTTTAACTAACTCTTCATCTTTTTTTAATTTTAAGAGTTAAAAAAAGTAAATTAAACCAAGATTAAAGTTAATCTACATTAATAGAAATGAGGCATCGGTCCCGGAAATAACAATAGATGTAGCAAACTTTAAACCGGAAAAAAAAACAAATCCTAATCAATAATTTTCTTCATATTCGACTGTGATTGATCGATATCTTATGATTTAAAATTTACTACACCTATTATGCTTTATGAGATTTATGAAATAAGCTCCTATGTCACTTGTTAAGCCCGGATTTTCATTTTCTGGTTAATTTATGGTTAGACTTTATATTCACTGGGCCTTATCTATGATGTCATGGGTGGAAGTCCATTGAGTGAAACATCAGATTAAGCCTAACCACACCAAATAATGAAAAATTAGGTCTTAATAGTAGTACATCAATATTCCATTAAAACAACTCTGTGTCAATATGCTGAAAATGATGAAATTATATTGTACAATGTAACGAACTATCTCGCGTCAGAAAGACAAGATGATATCAGATCTGAATATCTTAATTTAAGCAAATTGCCTCTATATATTGCACAAAGTACATCAAAATTGTAGTAAAAAGAAAAAAAATGCAAATTTAAAAATTGGCTCATGGAAGAAATAACATTCGAGAAACGAATATTATCATGAAATACAGCGATTTTTCTATAACATTATTATGTAACTAATGCAATGTAACACATCGTAAGGTGTTCATGAAATACATATTACAAAATTTATCATGGAATTAAATCTCTCTCACTTTTGTCTTTAATTCGAGTTACCACACGAATGCATTAATCGTGTCCCGTGCAACATTCACAAGAATATGATCACAACACGTAACTCGCCGATGCAAACGCAAAGTATTTGAGTCGTGCAATTAACTACATAAGATAAGCGAAAAGGTATATTTTCCTGAGTATTAAAAAAAAAGTTTTTACGATTGTAAACGCACAGGACACCATTTCTACACCCGCGTGTGTATGCAATCTTTATGCAAGATTTTTATCGATGCCTCTTATCACGAACGTATCCTCTAGCGTACGAAGAAGGCTTATCGATTGCCGATGACGTATTATCCTTTACTCACATATATGTGAAAGAAATTCTTGAAATAAAGGACGAGTTTGATGAGGGACAAAATGCACAGTATGTATAAAGAGATCGCGAAAAGGACGAGCAATGCCATTCGCGCGTTTATATTTGTCTCTGTGTCCTGCGAACCGCGCGATCGTCCGCCACTGGCCACCTGCCTGTTGGCCGCAGAATGTATCTGGTAACGGTAGGTGGCCTGAAGTCAAGCTCAGGAATGCCAGCGGGACTTCTGCAGCTCGATCTGACCCTCCAGTGTTTTTGCAAGGTAGATCACAAAGAGCTGGCTGAGCGCAATGCCTAAAGCAATGCCAGCTATAGTGTAGAGATTACGTTCCGCCCAGCTACGTACAATTTCGATACATCCACTGGTCCACACCTTTTTACTCGCTTCAGACACTGGTAACATCTGAACCTTGTAGCCGCACATTATATTTACAAGTCCGCTCTGAAAATTGAAATTATCTCATTTGTAAAATTCTCATTAAGTTCTTTACAATATTTTAAGATGATTATTAGCATTATTATTAGACGCTCAATTTAATTGTAATATTATTTCAACTACAGTTTATGATTAGCGTTTCGAATAATAAACGATAATAATCAGCGCACAATTTAAATAATAGGAAGATATATTTAAAACTTAGATATAAATATTAGGCATCAAGATTTAGCCTTGATTTTTCTTTTGATTTATCTCAGTAATGACTATAATTAAAAATATCTTTCCAAAATAAAATATCTTTCAATTATCTTTGACTTTCTATATAAGTGCAACAAATAATATACGTACGGATATATCAGTAGCGTTTATGCAACAAGAGAACGGTACACCACAACGTTCTACACTAGGGCTGGTGCAATTAAAATATTCATTCTTCCCCCAATCTAAGTATCCTTCTTGACTCAAACCACAACACTTGAACTGCAATATAAAATTTTATGAATATTTCACTCGCATGTACGAAATTGAATAACTTGTACAAATGTAAGACATGTGTTTTTATTATTATTAATTATTTTATTCGTGATCTCTTTACTTCTTGTTGGCCAAAATCGATGAAATTTTGTAGATCTGGATCTTCTCTGTACGTCTGAATTATTTTGTCCGTGAATGACTCTTCCAAAAGAGATTGCAATGTGTGCGGGAATACAAAACCAACGATCGCCACACCCATCTCCAAGAGGAAGAACACCAAAAGACATAGCGAGTACTAAAAAAATCATTCAGTCAATCAATCACTTATTTTGTGTCCCTTGTAGAAAATATTTTGTACACAAAAAACTAACAAATTTGAGAAGACATGTATTTTCACGAAGGGCTCCTACGCATCCTGCAAAACTAACAACAAAGACTACTCCGCCAGCTATCAGCATCACGAGAGAAATGTTCAAGACCACATCATAGACATTTTCCACCCTGACAGATCCAGTTGCTTGCCATTTATCCACAAATGCATAGAGACCTACGCCGATTAGCAATCCACCAAACAGCTAAGCATAAAGAAAATTATTTTTATTTCTCATCGTCATATATGTCTATATCATTTCTATATTATCTTCAATTTTTATTCTACTTCCTCTAATATCCAGACATAATGTTGACAGTCTGATATCTAAATTTAGCTGAGTTACCGGGTCAGTAGATAGTAGATTCGAAATCAACACAAACATATCTTTTCCAACAAGCTTTTCTTTCAGGACACAGTTGACACAAATGTCATTCTATCATTCTTGACATTCATAAATAAAGCCTAATCTATAGTTTGCTTTTTGTGCTTTCTGTTTACTTTTTATTACATTTTACCTCTTGTCTTTTTGCCTCATATCATTTCTTCGTTTTCTGTCACTCAAGATAAACTCTTAATCTATAATGTACACTTTGCTTCCTCTTTTCTTTCCTTTTATTTGCATTTTTTCCTCTTTGTTCCATTGACAATCGTACTTCTTGTCATGTGTTTCTTATCTCCTTTGAAGTTTATTATTTTATCACAAGAAAAGATAAAGAAATAAGATAAAAGGCAAAAGTAATAAAAAGTAATAAAAAAAGGAAGCAAAGAAAATATTGTAGTAAAAGTTGACGAACTTGGAAAGAAACAAAATTGCAAGAAACGTGATTATCGATAAAACGACCGCAAAGAGGAAAAAAGAAATAGAAAGCAAAAACACATAATAAATTAGAATCAAGAAAGACAGAACAACTTATGTTAACTGTATCTCTTAAAAGAAAAGCAGCCTTTATCTTGTTTTAGAACAAATCGCGAATTTCATTTGCGTGTATACAGCATAGAAAGAAAAGCAGAAGAACGAATCGCTCACCCAAAAGACGAAATTCAGCATGAAGATCATGTACTTCACGCACGAACTGACGTACGTGAAATTGTTGCTACGTCTGCGATGATTCATCATTGTGTGGCGGCGAGTATGACGAATCTCTCAAAACGATTGATGTCTCCGAGAAGAACTCTCTGTACAGCGTAATTTGAACGTTCGTATCACTCGTTATCTCCACTCACGGTGATGAGGGACAACTTGTATCGACACATACTTTAATAGTTTCTACCCTTTCCGCCATTACGAACGTTTTCTCGTGGTTTTTCCAGGTTTCCTAAATTCACAACGGTTCTGCGTTCCTGCGTTCCATCGCGCAAGTTCGAAATCAGCTGTCCGGTCCACGTTCCGCGAGGATACATAGGTCTGTTCGCGTTGCTATCATTTTTTGCACTCAATGGGTGCGATCCACTTTAGGGGCACAATAAAAGAAACAGGGAACAGAAAATAATACTCGTATTCATAGTCAGGCCTTATATTTAAGGCCTCCTTAAATTTATCTTTAGATACTTTACAAATTATTTCATTGACTGCTGAGCATCTAAAGATAAATTTAAGGAAGCCTTACGTACAAGGTCTGACTATGAATACGAGCATAAGAATTTCAACCTATCAGAAATTATGTATTGTAAAATACACAGTTTCTGATAGGTTGAAATTCTTATTCTCTGTTTTCTGTTCCCTATTCCTTTTATTGTGCGGAACCCCTTACAAATGCTTTGAATTTTTTACAAATTGATCAATAAAGAGTGCATCCAGAAGCACGACTGCTCATTGAGTGTTCAGTGAGCTCTTGTACCTGTTTGGTCTATATTTTTAAATCTAATGGTCATGCAAATACCCTAGTTTCCATCGAGGGTTTAAATTGGATAAGAATGTAAAAACCAACCAACAACAATCGAGCATTCTCCTGTCATTCGACTGTAACAAGGAAATACTCGACTGTAGTTGGTTGGTTCTTACATTCTTATCCGGTTTAAATCCTCGGTGGAAACTAGGCCATTGATAGCACCACCGCCAAGAGCAGGTTTTAGATCTGTTCTGTTTAGTTATAAATCATACCTATAATTTTTGCACCAGTTCATCTTCCTTCCTTTTTTCTTTAGGAGGAAAGAACAAGTAGAAGAATGAACTGATGCAAAAGTACAGCTAAAAAGAATAGGCCTTTTATCTTCTTTTAAGTTTTGGAGATTTCAAGCAACGCAAACAGATCTATTAAGCCTTGTGTTCACAATGTTAGAAATCGGTCCAAGATTTCGGATGAAAAAAGAATTGACCAATTGCAATGATCATGTAATCAAATTGTTCAAATGTGATTTGTTAATTTTTTCTCTATTTGAGATTTTGGACTGATTTCTAGCATCGTGGACATCGGGCTTTAGACTGAAATCAGACTACGCATTGAAAAATGAGATTGAAGATTGAAGTTTGACCAATCAGAACAAAAGGAGCCAAAATTTCTTTGTTCTCATTGGTGAAATTTCAATCTTTAATCTTTAATCTCAATCTTTAATGCATAGGCCTTAGGTCTATTCGATGTGTTTACACTTTTTATACTTAGCATCTTCATTTTCTCTCTTTTCAGTGCCAAATATATATCTATCTTATTTTAAATGTAAAAAGTGTAAAAAAAGTGTAAGTAAATCGAACAGACTTGAGACATTCTTCCGAGTAATTGCACAGTTGCGCGTACATTCATACAGGCTCGTATTCGGAACGCGCTTACGATGCAGCACGCTACATGCTATAATTTACGTTACGCGTACTATAGAATTTTAGGCTACGTTCCAAAACTTCCTCTCCGAGGAAGATTTTACTCTATATGCTATAGTATATGTTACATATACTATATATTTTCAGTAAAATTTTCCTCAGAGAGGAAGTTTTGGAACGTAGCCCAAGAAATAAAAACACGCTTTTATCCAGAAGAGAGCGTTCTGAATATGGTTCACAATATACATGGAATGAAATTCGTTTTCTGTTTCTTTTCGAAGAGTTGTGACAAAACGCAGTAACGAATTAGTCGCAAGTTGAAGTTGCGCATATCTTGTAAATTGCTCTGAGCTTAAAATTTTTCAGAAAAAAGAGCAATGGCATCGATGCAGGACAGTGAGTTCAACTTTTGACAAAAGATGCTTTTATAGGTTAAGATAATTGTATTGAGTTTCAATGCATATTTTGACTTTAAATGAATAGATTTCAGACAATTTTATTCTATACTTGTCGTTACTTCTGGAATTCGCTGGTTTTATCTGCTTTAAAATAAACAGATATTTGGACAGATGTCCGAAATGAATTAACGATGTTACTAACCTATACCACCAAACAAAGAATATCAACTTAAAAGAATTTTACTTACTAAATTTTGCTTGTTTATTTTAATTGCATTTTGTTTTTAAATGTAAAATATTATATATATAAAGATGACTTTTAAGAGAAAAAGTAAGAAAAAAGTAAGAAAATAAAGAAAGGAATTTAACTAAAACAAATATTGTATATTTATTTTAATATTTGTAGTTCTAAGATACTTTATTTAAAATTTTTATCTTACGATAACTTACTAAGTGTATGAGATTAAAGTTAATCGAATTTAATCAATTTTGTAATTTTTTTACATGATATTTTCTATTATGATAAATGATATTTCTGTTATTTAATTTTTTTATTTGTATGAAAAGTAGTTAAATGGTATTTAATTAGAATTAAATTAATTTACTTTAGCATATATAAGCCAAGAAGAGATAGATATTTAATTAAAAACATAAATTTCAGGAATAAAATTCAAACGTACAACCTCGAACTGTGACACGTGGTCTACACGGGAACAATTATGTCTTGCATCAAGTGTACTAAAATCTGGGGATCAGAATTGGATAAGTGTATCCAGATCATTGAAACCGTTTGTTGAAAAAGAACCATTGAAGCCCACAGATTGGTTCTCGCCAAAGTCGTGTGCCATACAATATGCGTGTTTACTGGAAAATGCTGATACGCCAAAAAGAAAGAAGCGAGAGAGCGGCGAGACCACTGGTGAATCCATAGTCAGAAAATTGACACAAGAGAGAGTAACTGAGTTGAGTCAAATGCTTAACCGTCAGAGGGAAGAGTACCTACGACTCAAGACAGATTTGAATCATTTCAAATCAAGCGCAATAAGCGACGAGAAGTTGGAGAAGATGTGGCTTGATATACAACAGGAAGAACGTGAGATGGAGCAAAAGACACGGACTCACATGGCGTGGCTGGCGAAACGTCAACAGCAACAAAAACAAGATATGAGTTCACCATCTATCTCGACTTCAATTGTAACCCAAACTCGCAAAGCAGTGGAAGGTACAACAGAAGTACTGCAGGAATCCACTGCGACGGAATCATTGGTGGAGAACGATGAGGAAAAGAAAACTAATAGGGGCGGTAGATCTCCATTGTTGACGAGTCTATTGAAATCTCCCAGTCCAACGACTCAGACTGTGCAATCCTTTCCGTCCACTCCGGTTCAAGTGAGTTCGCCGACCATTACCAGTCTGCTTGGATCAAGTCCTAAAGCACTAAACGCACAGATGACACAAAAGGTATCGCCACAGTTGCAGCAATTGGTCTCGACGGCTATAGCTAGCGCGAATACGACACCAGAACGGCCGTCCGTTGGCGCTCCTACACTATCTATGCTGTTGGAAATGCCAGCGAGTACGCAGAGAGGATCCCTACCAAATTTGCAAACGACAACTCCCACAACGAATGTATCCCATGCGCAACAGCAACAGACAACCACAATTGTGGCTGCTACCTCCGAAGTGCACAATTTCCAGCAAGCAGCTCAATCGCAAACTCAAGTCCAACAGGCTATCCAGAACGAAGCAATGGCAGCAACGACAATGTCAACAGTTCCAGCGACCGCCACCACTTCGACAAATATATCAGTGTCAGAGAATATACAGATGCAGATAATTGATCACATAGACGTGATGCGTAAAGACATAATGGTGGATGTGATGGATAAGGATGAGATAAACGACATCATCGGTGACATCGAGGAATTGATCAAGGAAGAGATCAAAGAAGATATCCCCAATAGTCCACAGACAATAGACACAAGTGGCTCGACAACAACGACAACGACAACGGCAGTTATCAATAGTCTCACCAGTATGCCCCAACAAGCGACGGAAGTGTTAATACCTACAACAGGACCAAGGCCGCAACCGAGAGATGTGGATGAGGCTGTGTCGCTGTCCGATTCGCCACAAAGCGAAATGGCAATCGAGGAGATTGATTCTAGTACTTCAAATATTGCCGAGATTATTGGAACCGTCGCCATTGATTCACAAGAACCTAAAATTATTGTCACGGAGATCACAGAGACCATACCAAACACATCGGAGACCAAATCCGAGACAAGTACGTGTGAAAAGAGGACGACTTCGATGGAACAGCTTGTTCCAAAGACAGAAATCAAAGATGAAGAAACTAGTAACGATACTTCAATAGAAGAGAAACAATCGGACGCTGAAACAAAATCCGTGGGTGCCTCATCGAATGTAGAGATCGAGAAAAATAACTCTAAACTTTTGGGCGATATGAAGGAAACCATAAACGAGACTACGGAAGACGTGGAAGAGGAAGTTGAAGAGGAAGAGGAAACGGAAGTCACTGCGCCTATTTACAAAGAATCATCCGATAGCGTTAAAGAGCAGAAGGAGCCTCCAGAAGACATTGAAGGTAAACATAATGCGGGATTAGATCAATTAGAAATATATTTGGCGAAAATTACAGGGGATCAGCAGGACGTGCCGTCCGCGGAGATTGTGAGCATTTCTTCAGAGATGACGAATGATCTACCCAGTGCCGAAGATACGGAAAAGTCGCAAGATATTAGCTTAATCCTAGAGGACGACGAGAGCAGTCAAAGCACGGAGAGTAAAAAGAAAGCGGTGACAGAAGAGCGGATTGTCGAAAATACGGTTGAAAACACTGAATCCTTAGAATTGTTTAAAGAGGAATCGATAAAAGAAAAGAATGTTGCAGAGATAAAAGAAGAATCTTCGATAAAGTCACAGACAGAAGAAACGAACGAGGAAACGTTGGAGATAGGCACAGAGCTTAAGAAGGAGAAGATTAAAGATTCCTCGGAGGATGCTACAAGTTCCATCTTGCAGGATGTAGAAGTCAAAGAGGAGGAGACCGACAAAGAACCGACTGATGAAAACGAGGATACTAAACAAGTGACCGTAGAGGAAGTAAAAAGTGTCAAAAGCGAGCCAGTCGAGGCTACGACTACCGATGCAGAAATACACATTAAAACGGAGAGTGTAGAAGTCAAGTTCGAAGAATCAAAAGCCGAAACAGAACCGGAAGCTAGCGATTCGTTTTATAGGAAGAGCCCGCTTCACGGTTCATCGGAGGAAGATAAGAAAGAGAAAATGGAAGTAAAGGAGAAAAAAGAGGAAAAAGAGGATGTAAAGAAAACCATGGAAGGCGAGCAGAGCGTAAAGAAGGAAGTAGAATCTACAGTCGTGGAAGAACCCGGAGAATTAGATGAGGAGGAGTCATCGTTGAGCAAATTGAGTAGCAACCGAGCGATGAAGACATACTCCAAAAAACAGAATATCGCTGTGGACAGTGAACCAGAAAATGAGAGCACTGGAGAGGGCGCGGATTATCGTGCTTGGAAGAAAGCGGTCATGCTCGTCTACAATCGTTTGGCCACGCATAAATACGCGTCGGTGTTTCTCAGGCCGATCACAGAGGACCAGGCGCCTGGGTATCATTCGGTGATTTTCCGACCGATGGATCTATCAACCATCAAAAAGAACATTGACAACGGCACAATTAGGTCGACCATGCACTTTCAGAGGGACGTCATGCTTATGTTCCAAAATGCGATCATGTACAACAAACATGACACGTTTATCTTTAAAATGGCAGTTTCAATGCAAGAAGAATGTTTGCAACATATGCAGGCAAGAAAAAGATTTTGTTTATTATTCATAACTCTAATTCAAATAATATACTCTTTTTTGTTAATGACTGCTGGTGTGCTTATTTTAAAATGTGTTAGGAAATTGATTAGAAAGGAAAGCAGTATAATACTAGTGAAAATATTAAAAATATGTTTGTTTTTACATCACTCTCAGTACACATTTTATCATACTCTTTAAAGTATCTTCCTATTGTGTATTTTCGAAAATAGTAGAATGAATAGGATTTTGTTTATCTGAACATGTCAGAGGACAAAATAGTTCCAATAACGGTTCGGATAATAGAAGTTGATTTCTACCTCTACTAGCACTTATTAGTTCTGATAAGGAGCTGACGTTCAGAAAACTGAAGTCAAGCCTGTCTAGCTCTTATTATCCGAACTGTAGTTTTCTACTAACTGTAGTTTTCTGGTAATAAGAACTTGGCTAATAGTTCGGATACTTAGAACTAAGCATGAATTTGTTTGTATAAATGTTATGTATGAGTGTTGATAAACGAAATTCTGATTATCATTAATGTTGTTTAATTTCAGATTTTGGTACAAGCAACGGGAGAAGGAACGTTCCGAAGGGAGACTAGAACCGCTGCGAGCAGTAGTAGCGAGGCGAACGAGAATAGCCTTAAGCGGAAACGAAGTCACATCACTCCGAGTCCCCACGATACTGACACTCCGCGCTCGAAAAAACGCAGAAAATCCGAGAACGATTAAACTAGATTAACAAGTTGTATATAAACATGTAAAAAAACACGCGAAGAAAAAGAGAAATGTGGCAGAGAGAGAGAGAGAGAGAGAGGAGAATAGAGATATATTTTTCAGGCATTGACAAAATGTACCGACATCGTATACGAGAATAAGTGATACCTAATGCCTACGAAAAAAGCATATGTGTAATATATAGAATCATTATACAAAGTTAATTTATCTCCCTCGTATTTTGTGAGGCCAGTTATAATACTCACGTGCAACAATTCGTCGTATATATACAGTATATATAGTTGTGAAATATTACAAAGTGATATCTTTTCAATTTTACTTTTTCATCTGTGTCTTTATCTTCAAAAAAATAAGAGATTATATCTAAAAAAAAAAAAAAAATAAAGCAATCAATTTCTTTTGCTGCTAAAAATATCGACTGCATTGTTTTCTGAAAACATGAAATAAACAAAAATTAGTGAGTTTGTCGGAATTAAGTTCATAACAAAATTAATCCGTATTGTAATGAATTTGATATCTGATGGTATCTCAATATCATGAAAAAAACACTACACATCTCGTATAACTTTTAACTGTCTGATCGATTATCTGAATATACATATATCGTAAAAATTCGCCAGTATGTTGAAACAATAATTGTAAAATGCGATAAATTGCATGTCATAGTTACAACGGCATTCGACTTGTATATATGTAAAATAAGAAGATGGGATATTATTGCGCTTGGGGAGACGCGAAGATGAAGGGTAGCTCCGAGGAGGAGGGTTATGAAAATCGTGTCACTGACATTGGAGAAAAGAGAAGAGGATGCGCCTCGAACACCTATGGAGAAGCTGTGAGCGAAACATGAAAATAAATAAGTAGTGCATGGATAATGTACAAGCCATAGAATGATGTTAATCATTTAAAGCCACTCGTTCCGGCTCCACCAATCTCGGATGATACTGACCGACAGTTCTGGGCGGAGGATGAGCTGAGCAGCTCAGAGTCACGGCAGAGATTAACTACAAGGAGGAAGCGTCGGCATAGCGTTTCGTACAGGAACCGCGCCGCGAACAAAAGTCGATCTCGCGCTCTCCGTTCCTCGAATTCCAGCTCTGATTCGATTCATGCGGAGATCTCGGCTAAAGGTAAACTTCAATGTATCTCCCTTTTATACGTTTTATTTTTCATTGACATGCATTGCGTCGAAGATCGAAAGCTATATATATGGTAGTTTGATAATTGCTAACTAACAACCCAGTAAACACCAACAAACAATAACATAACACCAATGTTATAATTTCATATTGAATAATATAGTTTTTAATGTTTTTATGTATGTGTTATAATTATACTGTTATAATTATACTATTTGTGAGATTATAATTAAATTATATTTATTACTAAATTATATATATTATGATAATTATTAGTTGACGTTTCCCTTATAAAAATTCAATAATAGTTACTGTACTTTTAATATTTAAAATAAATGATTAATTGGTCAATATTAAATTTCTATAAGAGTTAATTGGGAAATGAGTTACATGATATTAGTATTATATTCCTTATTTTATAATATAAATATAATATATGTAGTATGTAACAGTTATTGTGGAAATTATAATATTGATATAATGTTACTGTGTAAATTGGCGTTTACTAGGATATTTAATACTTTTAATACTCATAACGTAACATTATACTTAACATTATTCCTTAACATTATACTGGACAGCACCCTTTTTGAATGCGTAATTATTTGTAGTTTGCAGAATACGAAGACATTGGTTGAATCCTAAAATAGAGAAACAATCAAGAAAAGCATCGTACATCAGTACTGAGGGAACTACTTGCACAATGAACAAAGTAATCTCTTCAGAACATCAGGCTGCATCTACTTCTAACTCGCGCCTCGAGAATCATGAATCAGTTTTGTGGCGAGAAAATCATTGTCAACAAGCAGACAACACATTACGAAACGTTAAGAAAATCCATCTGAAAAAAACATATGATTCACCTAAATCTAAACCGAAATAAAACTACAATGTTCCAGTGATTATCATAAACAGAAAATTTCTTCATAGAAAAATTGTGTATATATGTTTCACTTCACCATTATAATGCATACTAAAAGCTGTATGAAATTAACAAAGTTAAATATAAAAGTATATAAATACTTTAAACAATTAAATACCTAATAATGATACTGTCATGTTAACAGAATATATATATGTATTATTTTCGTCATGCATTATTGTCATGCATTTATATAAAGGTTTTTTATTTTTTATATAAAACATTTTAATGTACTAATCCACTGAGAAAAAATATATCAAATTTTAATAAATAATTGTTTGAATACTAATATAACATTTATTTACATCTTAAAAGTTATTTATTAAAATAAATATTTGCTAAATAAAAAATACAATAGTTAAATTAAATTAATAGTTCTTGTACCAAATAAATATATATTTACATTTAGTAAATATTCAACTGGCACTATTTAAATAAATATTTATTAAAATTGAGTACATTTTTTTCTCTATTTGGTACAAGAACTATTAATTTAATTTAACTATTATATTTTTAAATGTACCGAGTTTGAATGATCAAATTTATTCATAGTTTTTATCGCGCCCGTTTCGATACTCTCGATTGTTCTCGCGGCGCTAAGCGGAAGCAGAAAGCAGGACGAAGAGCGTTCAATTGTTGATGCACAAAAAGAGCGGCGAATCCGCGTACGACATTTGCGACCATTTGAGACTGATTTGAGTCGGTCTTTCTGGTTTTCCTCCGGTTAGGCTGTGGAAATCTTCTCGACGACGATGAGTTATTTCGTAAACAATGACTGGAGCAAGGGCCGATATCAGGAACTGAGCGATTCGCGTGTACGTGGTGGTAAGTTGGAACTTCGGACGTATCTATTTGAAGAGATATGTGAGATGAATGTACGATTCGCCTTTGCTTGCCTCGCTGTCGATTGAATCACTTCTTCTAAAATATATCAATTATCGCATATTACGTTCTATTTTTTTTCGGTGTTACGTCGACAATAGCCGTTGATGACCGTCTTGCCGCCATACTTGCCGGGAAATTTCGTGTCACATGGTCATATTTCAAACGTATATAATATATGCATTTGAGTAACATTTTATAACTCTTTTCATTAAATTTATTTCAATTGCAAAAAAATTAATAGTCTCAGAATTATAAAATAATAAAAAATATAAGAAAAATATCAAACACAAGCAAATAATTAGGTCACAAATTAGAAACTAATTTAAACATCAACAATAAAGAAAACAAAAATTAGTTTTTCAAACCATTAAAATAATGTTTTGATTTACAATCATCTTTAGCTAAATTAAAAAATTATTTAATTACATTTTCTTGCGGTTTTATACAATTAAAAATACAATATTTTGTAAGAGTAAAATTCTTTATAGTATATTAAAACTATTGATCAAAAGTTATACACATGTTGCATATAACTTTTTTATTTCTTAACATACCTTTTTTATTATTAAATGAATCTTAACTTCTTTCTATAGCAGGTCCAGCTGTACGTTCTATACTCTGTTGCACTGCATTGGGTCTATGCTCGACGCTGTTGATTCTCTCATTATGGAGCTCCAATATCCAAGTTCCAATCCGCCTCTATGTATTCCATTTTGACAGACAGCAGTCTGTATTACATATCGTTTCCGACAAGTTCTTGTCGTTCGGTCTCGACACGTCCTTACTTCGAAGAATGAATGAGGTACCTATTGGACAACAGAAATTTATCAATTTGGCCCGTCATTTAAGTCCTGCTTATGTCAGAGTGGGTGGAACCTCTGCGGATTGTCTGACATTTATTCAGGATCAGGTTGGTTTGCAAAATATAATATTCTTCATAAGTAACACATTTGTCATGCAAACTTATTTACTTTTTCTACCTATTTCGAAATTATAAAACATAATTAATTGTTATAAAACTGCTTGTAGATTTAATCTTAATGTTTTAATGCATACATGATGATTTAGATGGAACCAAACTCGTCCGAGAAGATCCTTAGTCCTGTGGATGGCCAGGATATCAGCAACTTTACTATCTCCGGCACAGATTTGCTTGCTATCTACGATTTTACAGTGAAGTCGGAGTTACGAATGATCTTTGATCTGAATGTATTGCTCAGAAATCCAAATGGATCTTGGAATAACAGTAACGCACAAGAGATTATTGCATTTACTAAAAATCAAGGCATGACATTAGATTGGCAATTGGGAAATGGTAACTATATAAATGTGAAAAATCAACTATGTAAAATATGATTAACATATAAATTAAGATTAAATTAACAATAAATTAAGAAATTGTTTGATAATATCAGTATAAATATTAAGTTATCATAAAGTATGTATACATAAATAGAATTATATGCGCATGTTAGTCCCTAATATTTATATCGACAATGTTTTTAGAACCAAATTCCTTTAAACACGTGTTCAATGTGACAATTCCTGCGACCGAACTTGCGAAGGATTACGATCATTTAAGGCAATTGCTAAACGAAGCAGGATATGTCGACAGCATTCTCGTTGGACCAGAAGTTAATCACGTCGGAGATTCTAATGAGATGGGAGAGCTGTATGTCAAAGCATTTTTAAGTAGCCAGAAGAATACTGTAAATTATGTCACTTGGCATCAGTATTATCTGAATGGACGAGAGGCTAAAGTCAATGATTTCGTGGCACCTTCCACGTTCAACTGGTTACCAGCGCAAATCAATTCCATGAGACAATTTATTGCCGAGTCGGGGAAAGATGTTTCTATGTGGTTGTGTACGTATCTTACATTAATATTAAAATATTGGACATTACAATATCGCTTTTCCGCTTTTAGTTTTATTCTTAAAAAATTATTTTTCTAAATTATAATACTATTTATACATACATAAATCTCTAATATTTTTTCTTTAAAACCACAAATTTTCTGATTTTATATTTTATAAATTCTTAGGATAGATTTCTTAACAGAGAACATATTATTGTATAGTACAAAGACTGCATTTAATAAAAAAATCTAATTTTTTTTATAGCCGAAACCAGCACTGCATTTGGGGGAGGTGCACCCGAATTGTCCGATAGATTCGTAGCCGGATTTTTATGGTTGGATAAATTGGGATATAGCGCTAGTGCGGGATTAAACGTCGTTACAAGACAATCATTATTCGGCGGGAATTATGCTATGGTATCATCGAATCTCACACCCAACCCTGACTGGTGGGTTAGCGTCTTTTACAAGCAATTTGTTTCGGAGAAGGTTTTGAAATTGTCGAGGCCCGACAATTTCGGCTGCGTACGATTGTACGCGCATTGCACGTCGAAAAATGCGCTGATTTCCAGAGTACCAGCTGTCACAGTCTATGGAATGAATATAGACAAAACTGCGGCTTACGTACATATTCCGGAATTGTTTGTACAAAACAGTAAAACCATGATTTCGTATTATTCTCTAACCGCTGATCATTTGCAGTCGAGGTATGTATGAAATGATGAATAAAATTCTATAATAATAATCAAACGAATATTAAGCCGAATGGATAGAGTATATTGAATTATATTTGTTTTGCAGTGAGATAAAGCTGAACGGCGAAGCTGAGGCACTAAAACTGCGACCAAATGGTGATTTGCCGCCGTTTCGACCTGTGATATTAAATCCTATGAATCCCATATTATTACCACCATATTCTATGGTGTTTATGATAATTCATGGTATCAATGTTCCTGCATGTTCGGCATGAATAAGTTTTTAAAAAAGGCGACAAGTCGATTTTACAGGACGTTTATATTGTATATATTTCTTATACATTATATTAAACATTTATATTATAACTTATGTTACATACTTTTTTACAAACTCTTATTAACAAGGAAGCTTATATAGACATCAGAACCGTTTACAGAAGACGCGAAGCCGTAGTAGAAATTTATTTATCTACCGTGTAACAGTTCTCAATTTACAATCTGCTTTTTTCTATCATTTCTGATATAACAAATATACATTGCCTATTACAAATAATATGTAGCTGTATGTGATTTCACCGCAAGTTCATGTGGCTATACAATTTCTTTTTCTATTATATAATATATTCCTGTGTTTAAAAGAACACTTATTATTCGTATTTTTATTTAATGATATATATTGTGCTACCTCCATTCGAAGGATTTTTTATCCTTTTCACAAAGACTGAATACTAAAATAACAGTTCATAACTATTGTATCATACAAACAGCAAACAGCTCACAATAGCGAACAATTATAAATATCGAAAGTAATATTGTACAAAGGAATGATATTTATATATCGAGCGAAAGTTCATAATGAAAGTTCGTAATGAGACTAGTATTATCATCACTACTCAATACTTTTTCGGTTTTTGTGGAAACATGTGACACTCAAATTAGAGAACTTAAACGTTCAAGACAACAATCATCACCGTGAACAATCGACATGATCTTATCTGATAATAGATTTCGCACGAGTATTCAATACCTACAATTGCATTATAAGTTCCATTATTATTATTATTACTATTCTATTCCGCGCTGGAAATCGTGATAGTTTTCCCCTTAGGATCATCGAATCTGTCCATTGTGCGAATATCCATGATCATGGTGAGCGCCCATATCATGATCAAGCCTAGTATTACCGTCACGAATATCCCTGTCCAAATTGGTATACTTGTAAAACCGACACAGTCGTACGCGTCGCTGAACGTTGCATCTTTGTAATCGACCTGTACTTGCATATCCGTGATACTTAAGAACGTGGTACCGTCCGTGAAGATGGTTTTCGGTGAGCAATGATAAGAGAAACCGAACGAAAAGGAAATGTCTCGGTTGGTGGATAGATTATCAACTCCATTGGTCGTCTCGCAGTTCACTTTATTCAACGTGTAGTAACCGACGCTTTTGACCTCGAAGAAAAACTCGAGCGTTACACTGCCGATGGTCTGATCGGTGAGCTTGATAGTCAAGATAGTCACCCTGCTCTCATTGCCCTTACGAGACGACATATCGACGACTTTAGATTGAACAAGCTGCACTTCTGGCTTGTCAGATATCTGCAATGGCACAATACTTTTTTTGTATTACCTTAAATTTTGTTAGCCTTCCTAAATTAATTGACATCGAATAGGTTCATGTTTTTTGTAAATTCCTTCTCTTTTATCACTTAATACATAAATTATAAAGAGAAAGTCTTAAAACCTGAGAAATTTGCTTTAAAATTTCTTAAGCAATATTAATATTTTATTAATGTTATTTACTTTGAGTATTAATGGTTGAGCGGAATACAATAGAACATTGTCTGTTTTTATCTTGAACTCTGAAGTAGAATTGTCCGCAAGCGCTTCTCTCTTTATTCGCTCAGTGTAGCTGTAACGACACTGTTTTCCAGTAAGTGCTATGCATCCGCTCGAATCGATGTCCTTGAGAATCATGTTGAACTCATGATCATTAATATCCTCTATTATTATCTGTTTATAGATCTTTTGGAAGCTCTCGTCGGACAAAACACACGGGAAATAAAATATTTTGGAACCATTAGT
Source organism: Trachymyrmex septentrionalis (assembly GCF_001594115.1). NCBI lineage: Eukaryota > Metazoa > Arthropoda > Insecta > Hymenoptera > Formicidae > Trachymyrmex > Trachymyrmex septentrionalis. The sequence goes on from NW_017305895.1 coordinate 1,563,043, forward strand.
GGCATTTGACAGCACCTGCAACATTTTGTATATTTATAACAATTTTATTTTATGATTTCTGAAAGAATCTCTAAAAGAAACAATTGATGTATCTGTTTTTAATTCTAAATTTCATTACTGTATGCTTTTCATTTGACGATGCAAGTGTCATTCTTTGTTATCTTTCTGAATATTAAGAAAAATGAAATATTTGTATCAACTTGTATCACTAGATAAAAAGCACTCAAATATATTAAGACATATGAATGCAGGAAAATACATTTGTAAATCATAATGAAACAAACTAAAATAGTCTTGTTGCTATTAGATGTTCAATGTAAGTTTAGGAATTTCTTTCTTGTGTAGCTTTTATTTTTAAATTATAACAAATACATTTCTAGAATCCACAGGGGAAGAAAAGAGTGCAAGAATATAATTCTAAACTGTCATTATTGATATATATAATACATTAAAACATATGCATGTAGAATGGAAAAACCATGTAGATCATAGCGAACAAACTAGTCTTACTACTATTAAATATTCAATGCAAATTTGGGGATATTTTCTTGTATATCTTTCATTTTTAAATTATAACAAATGTATATCCATAATCCAGAGAAAGAAGAAAGGTGTATAAGAAATGAGAGAGGTAACAGATTAAAACTTAGTTAATTTTAGACAATAGTATTGCAAGAATGTTCTACTTTCTATCAAAATTCTCAATTTTATTTTTGTGTTGATTACATTTAGTGTGCTGTTTCTATTGAAAGTAGAGACTTTGTGAATTGAAGTAATGAAAAGAGTGCAATCAAACGTATTTCTATCGACTTATTTTGGTTCAACGCTGCTTTAAATGTGAATGAATACTTTGGAGGAAACTATACACTAGACTAATGTGAACCAGATGCAATCGAAATTCGAGATTTCTTTCCACGGATTCTTCCTCCGTTATCTTTTCTTATATTCCTTCTTAAGGCCCAGTTTCACAACTCATGGTTAAGTCTTAATCGAGGTTCAATTTATTCATTGTCTTTCCAATTCTAGAATTAAAAAGAGATGAGAAATAAGTTGAACCTCGGTTAAAAGTTAATCGTGAGTTATGAAACTGGACCTAAGACTCTGATAAGCATCTCTTTTGTAGCCGCAGATAAATAGCCAGGAAGGGGCGAAGAGAACTAACCTTGCTATTCCGCAGATCCTCGACACATAGCTCTTCAGCGACGATCGCTGGCTCGGTAACGTTCAACTGCGACAGGATCATTTTGAACTCGTCGGAAGTCAGCTTCGGACTCGACGGCATCGTTCTGTACATCGCATCATAGTCGGACGAATCGTGCGAGCACCAGATCACAGCGGGCGTGCAGGCGTAGGCGAAGGCAAGCTGACAGACGGCGAACAGTGCGAAGAATGACACATGGACCATATTGCTCGGCTTTCCCGTGCCTCTCGTCATCCTAGAAGTCGAGTTGAGGCCAGGGAAACGAACACAAATTCACGCTGAACCGTACGCACAGTAACTGATTCAATGGAGCAGAAGGCACTCCGAAAGCACCTGACTGATTACCTCGTGACGCTGATTCGCATCACGTGGCCGATGCACTTCCGGATTTTGAAAAATCGCCCCGCCTAGATGAGAACGTCGAAGTGCTCGAAATTATCAAGAAAAAAAGGGAAAATATTCTTATTTTTACTTTTACTGTTATAGTTATTATTATTACTGTTATTTAAAACAAGATTATAAAGGGTATACACCACTACGCAAGATATTAGAAGCGAACAATATATAGATTTATTAAATTTACTATTATTATTATTATTATTTTACTTGATTATTTTGGAATAGGTATTGCATTTTCAAAATCACTTGAGAAAAAAAGGAAAATATTCTTACTATATTGGTGTGCGTATATATTATTGTGTATGTACGTTGATTATATTATTTTTGTGTGTGTATATTAATTGTATTATTAACTCTTACTTGCTGTGTATTCACCCTTAATAAAGTGTTTATTATTGTACTATTTTTGTTGTACTATTTTATTATTGTTATTATTATTATTCTTAGTTTTTGGAGTAGGTACTGCGTTTTCAGAATCATTTGAAAAAAAAAAGAAAGAAAGGAGGAAAAAGAAAATGTTCTTTTATATATATTATTATTATATTATTATTTTATTATTCCATTTGATTACTTTCATGATAGAGGTTACTTCGGAACATGATGCAAGTAGACATGTCTACTTGCATCATGACTTCGGAGTAGGCATTGCGTTTTCAAAATTATTCGAGATTTGATTTACTTCAAGTTAGTCGCATTTCAAAATTGCGTTGAATCGCTATCTCTTCTTCGGAAAACGTGGGAAGAAACTTACGAAATTTATTGTAATCATGGTCAACGTTAAAAGGACTCAAACTGTTATGTACTCCGTAAATATTATTATTATTATTATTATTATTAAGTATTGCGTATTATCGTATTGAAATTTAAACGATTCTGTCAATTTCATATTCAGGGTTAAAATATAGGAAATTGTGACAGCGATTTTATTTAATATGTATGCAAAAACACACTCGAGGAGTAAATCATCCTATTGGAATTTTCAATTAATACTATATTTATTCATTTCTTATTACTTAAATATCTATTATTATATCTAGCAACTTCAGCCGTGGAGTACAGTCGGCGTTTCACCGTGTATGGAGCAGGTCGCAGGTCCTCCGATTCCAACCAGAGTTGGAGAATTTTACAGGACTCCAAGGCCGCATCCCTGGCGACCTACTTTAGGATATGAGGTCGTAGAAGTGGCTCCCTTGTGAGTAATTTACTACAGTTCTAACATTCACTAATGCATAAACTTCAATTTAAAAAAGTAAAAGATGAATAAAATTCAATTTAAATATCTACGCTATTTTTAACATAAAAAATCAAAATTAATTTCTTTTATCCAAATTAATTGTAATTTACTTAGGCATGCACAGCCAATAACGAATCTGTTGGTGGATGCTTGTCGCACGACATGTGGATTAGCGACAGAGCCGCTAAAATTTCCAAATTTGGTGACCGGTTTTGATCGCAATCCTACGCACGCGGCACGTGCTGCGCTTTACACGCGATACACTCCATGTGATTGGATGCAGAATGAAATCAAACTCTATAATGAATCGAATGCGAATAGATATTACTCTGAAAAAATGCGCAAGAACAATGCATGCTTAATGCGGTAGGAGTATATTTTTAAGACTCGAGTCGATTTTTTTTAATCAAATTATTTAGTGACGTATTAATTGTTTTAACATTAGCAAAGTCTACCCTTAAAATTTTTTATTTGTTATATTTGATATTCTATAAAATTATAAAATAATTTATAAAAAGATTAAGAACTTGTTTACAGAAAATTATTCAATGCATAAAAATGCCGTTATATTAAAACTGATTTAATTATCTCAGTTATCTTAAAAATTATTCGTTAATAAATTATATCATGATTTAAATATATTTCTTGAAATATATTGTTGCTGTGATATTTATTTCAGAGAAGTAGACGAAAAGGCAAAAAAGGGACAAATAGAGAGTGGTCGAAAACTCGGGGAAAGAATCACAGATGTTACTTTCTGGCGGAATGAGGTGGCATTAGAATTGGAGAGATTAATCGTAGAAAACGGTAAAATGCAGGATAGTCGTCGTAAATTGCAAACCGTAATCCAAAGTCTTGAAGGACAGTTACATATTGCGCAAGAATGTCTTTATCATCGGGAGTCGAGAAAAGGTTCTTCATTTTTTGATATTAGACAATAAAGAGACTCAATATTGAGATTAAAATTGAGCAATCACCATAAAAAAAGATGAAGAAATGAAAGAATATTTTAGGATTGCATCACCTAGAAGGCTTAATTAATTAATTAATATTGATAGGCATTGATTTGGTACATGATGAGGTCGAAAAATCTCTGCTAGAAGAAGTTGAAATAGTGAGAAACTGTGAGAAAAAATTGAAACAGATCCTGGAGAGATGTATTAATCAGGTATGTCATATCGATAGTATGTGGTATCAACCTTGAAGACTCTCTCTATAATATTTTTCAGTTAAAAAATGGTAGAGCTGTGCAGCATCAGCTACAGATTGATGTACAAAACAAAGAAATAGCCCTGGGAATCGATAACGTGTGTCACCAGATGAACAATTTTACTCGAGGTCTACAATATTACGGTGGTATAGAAAGATACGATCCCAGGTAATTATGAAAGCTTTCATTTTATAATCTATTTTGGGAGAGATGGAAAGATTATAAAATGAAACTTTTTCATATAAATTGATATTTGTATATTATAATAACACATTTTATTTTACTAAGTAAGATAAATTATTTGTTCTTCGTACACTTTATTTCTCTACTGACTGGAGCTATAACAACTATGTTTATGCAGTGTTATTGCGCCTGAATTTTGGGCAGAAGCGACAAATTGTATAGTGAAGAAATCGCAGATGGAACGAGCAAAATCGCATCGATTGCGAAATGATATTGACAATGTTATAAATGCGGTAGTCTACGAAATATGCGAAGCTTGGGCTGAAACCAATAAAGCGCTGGACAGACGAATTGCCGAAATGTTGGAAGCGAAAGAAAAATTACAAACGCATTTATATAAGGTAACATTTTTGTTAACAAAAAATTGGGATGTAAGATCATAGTAAGGGTGTGTAAATTTTTATCAACATTATAAACAATGTGAAAAATTCAGAAAACAATTTGAAAAATTGTAAAATCTTCATAACGTCTTTAGATCCTTCTTGTTTAAATCTTATGCATAAGATTCGATATTATCTGTATGTGGACATTTTAGATTCAGGGAGAGATTTTTGACGTCGAAAAGAGTGTAGCATTAATGCAAAAGACTATTGCCAATAAAAGTCCAGTATTAAAAGTGGCGCACACGCGACTGGAGGCCAGGACGCATCGTCCGGACATTGAACTATGCAAAGATGATGCCCAATTCAGGTTTGTTAAAATCATTTACGTGTCACTATTCAGATAACAATATTTGCGTACTTTGTAGAATAAACAAAGAAGTAGAGGATATTAATAAAATAGTGTACGGTTTGAATATGAAACTGCAACAATCTGAGGCGCAACATCAGCAACTTTTGCGCACGAGATCTAATCTGGAAAGCAATTTAAAATCTAAGATAGATGCAGTGTTCATTGACAGAGAAAAGTGCATGGGACTCAGAAGGAGTTGTCCGATTTCGTCGATTGTGAAATACTGAAGCGGTTAGAGAGATTACAATGCACATAAAGTTTTTACAAATTTTATAATATGCAGGCTATATATTCATATTTCATTAATAGAAATGCTAAAAAGTTTTTGCAAGATATATGAAGCAAGATGTTAAATTAACAGAATCGAAAAGAGAGAAATTATTAAATATATATATATATTTTTTTTTATAATTATAAAATATATATATACGCATAAGATTATTTTTATTAAAAAGAATTATAAACATATTTCTATAATATATAGTATTATCTATTTATTCGTAAAAATATTTTATGATACAACCAACTTAGAGCTATGATTTAATTTTGCATCTATACAGTTCTACATCGTGAAACAGGATTTTTAAGTATTTCATTGTGAATGTAAATCACGTATATTTTTAGGAACATTCACAAGTGATATACTATATCATATCTTTTTTTATCTTTCTCCGATAAAAGAAGTTATATACAAGTTGCACGTACTTACATATATATTGTAGTACACATATTACAATACTATATGTATTTATAAGGTTTATTCGCATTGCTTGTACTTTTTGCACTTAAAATCTTAGGCTTCTTTCCTTAAATCTAAATATATGTTTATGCTACATCTTGTTTTAGATGCAAAAATTTGGGGGAGATTTCAAGCAATGCAAACAAATCTATATAGTTATATGCACTTAACGTATGTCCGACAATGTTCGCAAGAAAAAAAAATTGTTGGACATCAAAGCTTATGTATGTGTAATTAATGAGATTTTTTTATAAAAGATATAAAAAAATAATGATTCAAAGACTCTTTTTAACTTAAAGTAGGAAATATCACCATATTTTAGTCCATATTTCTGACCCATTTAAAAGCAGCTATAGTATCGTATACATTTTTCGTTGCCGCATCCGTATCATAATCCTCTTTCAAGTAAAAAATTTTAATGTTCTCTTGCATGTGACACATCAGGACATTCCATTTTTCGAACAGTCTAAAGGAGTTCTTTATCGGATCGATGCATAAACTCTCTCCTATTAAAAAAAATGATATCATTTTATATATAATAACAATTTCAGTCTTTACAATTGAGTGATTCCAAACCATATACATTATTTCATTTATAAGCGATCTTGTGTTCCCAATGGAAAATTATGTAGTTAACAATATATTCTACATTACATCCGAATGCCACCAGAATCGCGTTGAATTGTGTGCGTGTGTGTGCTTGTGCGCGCGCGCGCGCGTGTATGCGTGTGTGTCCATATATATATACATACATATATATATATAT
>NW_017305895.1:1569711-1574445 GCF_001594115.1 Trachymyrmex septentrionalis
TTGATACATAGATATTATTAATACCAAGAAAAATCTAAGAAAAATAATTTACTTTATATTCAATCTTCCGGATTTCCCGTTCTCTCGAGTACTCTTCGTCTGAACTGTCATCAAAATTTTGAGCGTATCTTTTGCTCCAAAGTTCATTCTCTAGATAAACTTCCTGTCAATTATTTTTTTTATTACTATACATAACTTAAATAAATTATTTAATTAATCTATATAAAAACAAATGTACCTCTTTCTGGGTAATAATGCCTTTGTGCGAAATATTCTGTATTGTTTCAAGGACTACGTCTCTCAATTCTTGACAGGGCCTGCAGAAAATAAATTCATACCTAAGAATGTCGCATAACTTGAGCGCCCGCTCGAGCAGATTGTTTTGCAACACAGTAATATTGTTCTCAGCGATCGCGATTGGATCGTTAATCTGAGACTGCAATTCAGCATACAGAGCTGTTACTGAAAATATAACAATGTTTTAAAATTAACCCTCTCTGCAATCATATTTTTATTTCCTTCATTTGCAATCTAGGTCTTTTATGTCAAAACTTCTATTTAATAAAAATTAAAATTTGAACACAAAACTAAAAAAAAATTTGTTTAAAAATATATAATTCAACAAAAGAAATACCTTCCTTTATTTCGAAAATATTTGAGTACAATTTTATTTGTGTAAAATAATTCAGATTGCAGATGAAATAACCTTTCAGCTTAACCAGCTGCTTGTCGATCTCTCTTCATGTGTCTTACCTACTATACTGTCCATAATATAATATAGCAGCATAGTGTTGCTATAGTATGATAATTCGATCACATTTGGAAGAATTGATATGGGACGGATTGCTATGACGACGTTTGATTTATAGGATTGATTGCCTTCAATGGCTTCAGTAATTTCTTGTCGTTGTTGCATTACGAGGCCGGGTCCTAAGATATCCAACTACAAATTCAAAAATTAATAAGTTTCTAGTTCTTTTCTCATAACCAGATCATTTTATTTGTAGTCTACCAACCGCATGATTAATGATATCAACACTCTCCCCGCAAAACGCTATGTTCTTTTCACTAAATTCCAACTCTTGTCTTATCGAATCAAACGCTTCGACCAGTTTGTCTAACGTACAACCGTCTCTGAACTTATTTAATAATAAAAATGCAACAACATTCGTTGACATAATCGGCATAGATGTTGACGAATCTAAAAACAATTAGACGATGATAATTCAAATTCATCTCTTGAAAAATTATAATAAAGACATAATTTCACAATCGACAAAAATATTTCTATATCATCAATAAGATATATTTACTTCATAACAAAAAACATAAACAATGCTAATAATCATCTTGACTCACCATACACAATGTGCCTAGCGATGCTATCTACCATTTGTCGATGTTCCTCCACAACTACATCTGTACCGTAAAGAGATGAATTCGACATAGTATATTTTAAATATCCTTCTGAAGTTTTTAGAGCCAATTTATTTTGCTGAGCTTGAAAAGCCTTTACCATTTCCTGTTGAAAATCATTTCTCCACATTAAAAGTCTCAACTTATCGATGCGAATCAATTTGATTTGAGAAAAATTATCTTTCTCTCTTACCCTGAGGGAAAACGGTTGACAGAAATCGATTTTGATGATGCCATAACGGCCCCTTAATGTTGACCACACAGCTTTAATCGTCGACGTGAAAGTCTCCATTTTCTTTGGTTGCCCTAACTGTTCTCTAACAAAATTTCCGTCTACCAATCGTTCGTAATTAATCGCTACAGGTACTAGAAACGCATCCTCAATAGTGCCATCCATGTATGCGTCGATGATGACGCTCAGGATACCACTCTTTGGCATGCAAGGTTTACCCGTTCTTGTGCGGCCACCTTCTATGAAACATTCCATGTTGTGTCCAGCACGAAGATTCTCCATGATGTATGTTTGAAGAATTGCGCGATAAAGAAGATCCTTGCGTCCTGTTACCGGATCGATGCGACGTTTGATGTAGAAAGCGCCCAGATTTTTCAAAAGCCATCTGTCAATCGATATTGAATGTATTGTAAATATATCCTCATAAATGTTACTAAATAAGATCCTAAAACATAGAACAAGATTTATATTAAATTTTAAGCTTACCCGAAAAATGGCATCCTCAAATTATCCCCCGCTGCGATCAATGGATCCCTTATATTATTCATAGTCATTTGGAAGCCGACCATTACGTAATCTAAGTGACTGCGGTGCAGGGGCAACATTACGAGCGGCAAACCAGTATTACTCGCCTGCTTCAGCATCTCCAGTTGAGAGGGTATAACGACGATGGATTGTATAAAACAGGGCAACAATTTGTAGATCAACCACACGACTATTTTAATAAAAATGTTGCTACAAGTGCTCTCCATTTGCAGGAGTATGCTCCTGGCTCTGGCTTTCGCCCTTGCGAACGCTTTCTCCTCGCTGCAACCCTCATGATTAGCTGTTTCTAATGCAGTTAATTTGATGGCCTCTTTTAATTTTTCATCGTTCAAGACCTACATCGAGAGCAAGTTTAACAATAGTGGAGATTTATTTAATCCAAATTCAATAAGAGAGAGAGAGAGTACATGAAAGTAAAACTTACTGTTTCTGTAACCCTTGGATAATCATGATTCTTGGAGCTTAATACAAAATATAGATGAGTAAATACTTTCGAGAAAAGCGTTTGAGAATCTGGTTTTTGTGTCAGTATGTTCACACCATATGGTTGCTGCTTGAGCACGGATTTTACTAATGTATCCTGGAATAAAAGATCAGAAGTAAAATAAAAAAAAATTTTTAATTCAGATTTCGTAAAGACAGCAGAAAATACATAATAAAAATATATAAGGAACATATATGAGAACGTATACTAGAAGCAACTGATTAATCTATTTTTTCAAAAACGTCAAATATATGTACAAGTGTTTTAAAATTACTGAACGTACTTCTAATCTATTTCAAAGTCAACTCATTTTTCTAGCAAAGACTTTTAAACATTTTCGTATAAACATTATAAAATTAATTATATTTGTATACTTCTATTAACTCACATTCTTTGGATACCCGCGAATAATAACAATACGCCACCATCGTGACAAGAATCCACGTGTTTCCTCGCACATGTCTCTTATCATTAGAATATCAAATATATGTTTATTACTATATACCACGTGTACAAATTGTATATTATTATTATTATTAAACGACAATTATTAGATGATCTTTGATAACAAATAATCGTTATCTATGAGCATGTGTTGACACTTTTTCATTACGTAAAATTATTATCGAATTATCGGAATAATTACAATTGCAAACATTCAAAGTCATTTAAATTGTTTAATCATACACGTGGCTTATCGAAGTATATGTAGGAGAATGAATCTCCTTCCCTTCCTTCTCCACTTTTGATTGAATTTTTCCTCTTCAAGATTAAGTGCCTTAGCACGAAGTTCACATTAACGCACGCGTCGATGCATGCGTGCCTACGTGCTATAATTGTTCTTATCCGGACAGGGTCAAGTGATGAAAGACGACCAAAGCTTCGTTACATAATTAAACACATGTCAGAAGACATATTCTTTAATTAAGTAATAAGGCCATAATTGCATGTATCCCTGCGTGTATCATGAGACCACCATCGCTTGATTATAAATTTCAGTTTATTAAAAGTAGAATTCTACGAATCAATCGTTGCGTTGTACACATAATTAATTACACATATGCACAGTTACGTTTCGCGAAAACTAAATGATCACGTTAGGAGGTCAATAGGATCGTTTGTTTCGGGACCAATAGGATCTTTAAAAGTGAACGGTTCTTAGGCGACTTATTTGCGTCGTTGTCACACGTCGTGTACTCTCCCACACCGATCTCTCATATCGCGTACCGAAAATAGATCATGCTTATAGGTGTAAAGGTGTAAATGTGCAAATGAAACGTCTTGCACACATTCTCTATTCAGGCACAACTAGCGAATTAATGCGGATTGTTGTAGGAATAAAGACGTTATACGAGAAGATGCACCAAGATTTGTCTACGAAATCTGCGATTTCGCGTGGTTAAGAAACTGAGAAGCACCCGGACAATCTCGTTGGATGTATTTTTAGTAGATGACCTATGTGTGTTATTCAATAATTCAGAAATCTTTTTCGTAATCTGAAATATAGATAAAACTTGCGACAATTTCTCTTACGTAAATTTCGCAACTGTAACGATAAATACGATAAAACTCTCGCGACGAGTACCGTTCATACATATTCGTTTTGACGAATCTAAATGTAACGAATATAATGGCTCTCACGTATATAGAATAATTACCACTTTGGATTCTAAAGAACATTCTAACATATAATAAAATATCTAGTCTAACACACATAAAAGTGTAAACTGAATCCTAATTAAATAAACATAATATATCTAATTGATCTTCAAAGCAAACTGAATTCTCTACTTTGTTTAAACAAAATTTCTCTACATTTAAAATAAAGCATAATAAATCATATATATTTTGAGCGCCATAAAGCAAAAAAGTTTTTTCCATGAGATGCTAAAATTTTGACAAGAATTTAAAAAAATTTTATTTTTTTTTCATAAATTTTAAATAAACAAAAATAAATATATAAATTATTGTTTTTTCAGTGACTTTGTTATAAATCACGATCAATATAGCTCAGTGTCGGATTTCCATATAAATCACACACACACACACACACACA
>NW_017305895.1:1574492-1586785 GCF_001594115.1 Trachymyrmex septentrionalis
ACACACACACACACACACACACACACACACACACACACACACACACACACACACACATCTATGCTACGCCCATTAATTTTATCGACGAATAATGGACCGGAAAGTCGGAGCAACGAGATCGCTGGTATTTAACGATAAGTTCGGTAATTAACGGCAAGTTAAATGGGTTAATCGGTTGCTGGATAGCTTCATTCAAGGAGTCTATGCACGCCTACGCGTGAAATTGCGCGACGGGGTAGATTGGTGAAGAACACGCAAGGCATGATTCGTCTGGAAAAGATCCGCGCATCTCGCCAAGGATGATAAATTATAAACATGATGTAGATCTGGTCCTAGTAACAAAAACTCACCCTGGAAGCGGGCGTGCAGGTGTTACAACAGTAATGCAGGAATGAAGATTTGCGTTTGATCAAAGGTATCAGCGGTTCAGTTTCCTTGATGCTGTACAAAGAGCTCTCTCGTATTTTACGCGACTGTTCCCGGTCCTGAATCTTCCTTCGTTGCAACTGTATGCCGGCTCGTCGAAGACCTGCAATTGTATCGCATTTAACAAATTGTTGGAAGTGCATCTTGTTGCAAATGAGATGTCCGGAGAAATTCTTCGTCTATGCGAAAAGTGACAAAGAATTTCACGTATTCTAATGTTTCATACTTCTAAAATTTGGAGTAACAGACATAATAAATTATAATAATTTCAAAATAAAAGAATTGACATACAGATTATCAAATCAAATTGAAGATACGAAGTAAAGCTGATACGAATAATAAATGGTCTATGAATTTTTATTCCGACTCGAGAGAAAGGCAGAGAATACAATGATTATGTTCTTAAATCCGTTAAATGTTACGGTATTTACGACTCGAGAGATTGCGATAAATATCTCTCGTCTTGCAATCGGGACACGCATTCTGTACCTATTCGCAGAAAGAACAGTACGCTGTGAGAGAATAGTTAGAGTGCACGCCGATGATAGCTGTCGATTGATTGTATATTCTCGCGACACGCCTCTTACGTAAGAATAGCTTCGGAATGAAAGAAAAGAAAATTACCATCCAGTGAAAATCGTGTGGTCGTCGGTTCCGCATTTCGCGTTACTTGCGTCCTGGTTTCCCATTTGGCATATACCTCCTGCAGACGTGTCGATAACACGTCTACCATTTTATTGGGTCTGCAATTAATATAATCCAATAAAAATTATGAAATTATTTAAAACAAAAGGAAAGAATATTAATTATATACATAAGTAATATCACTAATATCACATCCCGAAACGTCTTCTCTGAAGGAAAATTTTATTCGATATAATGTGATATACGTTACGTGTACTATATAAAAGTAAATTTTAAGAGTAAAATTTCCCTCGGAAAAGGCATTTTAAAATGTAGCCATAGAAGGTAGAGATCGTTAATGAAGCCTCATTAAGGATAAATGTTGAAATAGAACGAACAATAAAAGTACAATTATCTCTACGATGCATCGTATATTAATATTTCATACGTGTCGTGTAACAAAGATTTCAAATTTGTTGATTGATTGCAAGACAGAAAGATCCGAAAAGTTCTCTACCTTGTAGCCAATCAATAAGCCGCGTACGACATATAAAATACTAATCTAACGCATTATATATTTATTTCTCTCATCCCTTTTTATAATTTCTTTTTCCCAAACTTCTACAACTTGAAGAAAAAGATGCCATTTGTTTCTCAATACCGAGAGTACATTGAGAGCTGCGAGCGATCGGTGAAAGGTTCTAAAGAATTTAAAAAACGAGTAATAATTTTCTAGCATTTCTCAAAAAACGAGAAAAACGATCTACTCGAACAGAAATTAAATAAAAAATAGAACAAAATAAATTAATTAAGAGGAAAGGAAGTTAAGAACATATATGTCTAGAGGGAAAATAGAGACTTGATGAACCTTCGTTGAAAATAAATATTGAAACACAACAAAGATACAATCTTCATTTTATTATTTCTATGTTTTATTATAACAATGATTTAACGCATCATGAGAAAAACGGACACTCCGTCGTGATGCAACATATTATCAATTAATTTGATGAGCAGAACCACGTAATACGACCTGCCTAGATGCGAGATTATGAATCATTTTGTGTCGCTGAAAGGATCTACGGTTGATTGATCTGAGATACGCACGATGAACTCGACAATCATCGTTCATCCGTTGCGATCCAAAAAATTAAGAAAAGGAAAAACTTTACAAAAACAGATTGTAGAACACGTGACAGCGTGTTCTTCATTGATTTAAAAATGAATAGTAACATAATGCCCTCATCCCTTTTTATAATTTCTTTTTCTCAAACTTCTATAACCTGAAGGAAAAGATGCTATTTATTCCTCAATACCGAGAGTACATTGAGAGTTGCGAGCGATCGGTGAAAGGTTCTAAAGAATTTAAAAAACGAGTAATAATTTTCTAGCACTTCTCAAAATATAACAATTTCTCTCTTTCGAGGAAATAATATTTTTTAATAATAATTTAATAATTTTATTTTCTCGAGCAAATAAATAATTTTTAGTAGCTTTAAAACTCTGGTTAAAATGCTGATGTTAAAACATAAAGATAAGCTATCAACATACATACATACTTACAAACTTTTTCGAAAAGTTGCAAAATATTGATATCATACGTCATATAATCGTTTATATATATATATTGTAAACTGGTTTACTTGACATATAGATAATTATAAAAAGAAGGACCATTAAACTCATTTGATTATATGTAAAAATTCTATGTGCAATGTAATTGATTCATTCATAACAAACGAACAAATACAAAAAAATCACAATTCTTAATCGATATGACAATTTTAATTACAAAGCGATACATCTTACGTAATAAACTTCTACTTGCGGAAAACACGTAACTCCAGCTAGCGACTGGAACAGCTCTTAAACATATTTTTTTAAATGTAGTACAGCGCTTCATTTATAAATAATTTTTTCTTTTTTTGTGTGCAATAGCATCACATAATTCTCGATGTATGCGCAGCAATTGTTACAGACTGTACTTCATAGCAACAGTTCAGAGGCGAAAGATTGCCAAGAGTTACCGTCGATTAGGCTCGTACGATCCTGACAATGGCGTAGTAAGTCTAGAGTTATGCGAGAAACACTCGACTGAAAGAAAATGCAGCGACTATCACCGAGAAAGTTGTTCAAATGAAAAACGTGAAAAATTAAATAAAGATAATTAATTCATAAATGTTATAACTTTTCGTGATTTTAGTTTGGATTTTGAATGGATATTTATTTTGTATCGTAGGAACTGCAAGTATCACGCAAATCCACCTTTTTCCATAAGTGCTAAAGATATAATTGATTTTATTATTATATGTTATTATAATTTTCTAATAATAATTTTGTTTTATTTATTTTTTTGTTTACAAAGATATTCCGTCATTGTACGTTTTGTTCTATCCAGAGTAATACCCGCGGATAAAATCAGATTTCAAAAATCCTAGATATTTTATATACAACAACAACAATTACATATGAACGCACATAAAAGTACTGAAATTTGAACTCAATTTAATTGTGGTACTCTTTCTAAATTCAGCCTCTGTATTAATGAAATTGATTTTTTTTAATATTACGAAAAGAAAAAAAAGAAACATAAAATACAAGTGATAGTTGAATATATGTTTCGACAGAAAGATAATCCGATCTTCATTTTGCTCTAATTTTATATTTTGTAATAAAAAAGCTTTTATGATAAAGAAGATGCTAGAATGAGATGCGGAATGACTAATATTTCCTGTTTTTAATATTCTAATGTCAAAATACTCCATGACGGAAATGTGATAATGCTGATATACGCAAATGTAATATAATAACTGTATGTTCACAGCGGGCAACCTTTCAAATTAATCATATAGTCTTTTATACTTAATTTAAGTCAACTTTTTCTGACATTAGATTAGAGGGGCAATGGACCAGCAGACAATTGTGCAACAACAAGATATGAAATAATAATACATGTGTCAACGTCAATGAACAATTTTCGATAAAAAAAACTTAATTTCTCTGAGAAATTGAGTTTCTACAAATTTTTTTGATATATGGATATTATATTTAAGATAATTTTATTTATATATGACTAAAATTTCGAAGACCCCTAGCGGTGCCGAAATGGAGATATTCACTTTCAAAGTTTCAATTTTTAACATGTATACTCCTATATCAAACTTTGCCAAAGTAACGTTTTAATATTTTGCGGCGAAAATCTTCTACAGATTTTTTTTTTTTAAATAAATATGTAATGTAGAAATATTATAGAAACCTTATTTAAAAAAAATGGAGAAACCTAGCGGTGCCGTTTCTGAATTAGAGTAGTTTACATTTGTAATTTAATGAAATTATCCTTCTTGCACGCTGAGCGGCGAGAGAAGGATATGCTGTTGCTACATTCCAACTGTTTTCAGTGCAGACTAGTGTTCGTGCATACAGATACGACAATTGTACGTGCGTGTGTATTTTGTGCGTGCGTCGTGCGTGCGTGCGTGCGTGTGCGTGTGTGTGGATGGGTGGGTGGGTGTGTGTGGGTATTTGTGTGTGTGTGTACATCCGCCTCAAAAGTTTCTCTCTTCAGAGAGCACGCGCAGAGAAATATTCGTAGATTATACGCGATTAATTTTCTAGCACGATTGTAGCCAAAAAAATACCTTAAGATTTACAAACTTTGATCCTCAAACACGTTAAAATCTAATTTATTTTTATAATAAAAAAAATTGAGCTATCGATTCATCAGGCTCATCAAGAATATATAATAATACAGTACACAACGCAAGCTACGTCATTTTGTCATCATTTTGACGTTAGCTTGCCACCAGGGAATTATTTTTAGACTTTTAAGTTTCTATGTAATTTTAAAATATAAACTTCCAAGTTATTTGGAGACTAATTTGTTTAAAAAAAAAGGAAGATTGTTTTTAATGATCAAACCTAATTCTTAATTTATATCTGAATGTGTACATACAATAATGTTATAAAGAAATTATAAACAAAGTCAATTTTGTAAACGAGCAAAGATGAAGTGCCACAGAGATATGAGAGAGAGATATATTTAAGAGATATATTTATATCTCTATCTCTTTCTTTTATATTTCTCTTATATTTCTTTTATATTAAGAAATATATTTCTTAAATCTCTAGTTATAATATATACTCTGTGACTGTTTACCTTTGCTCTATTACAAAAATTGACTCTAGTTAGTTTCTTTGTAGTATTTTATATTATTTTATACATTCAGATAATTAAATATTTTAATTAAAAAATATAAGAAATACAGAGAAATAAGAGATAGGTATGAGAAATATAAGAGAATTATAAAAAAGAATCGGTCTTTTTCGATTTCTTTAAACCTATTTCTTAATACAGCTCTATAATGCTAGCAGGACCAAATCAGCAGAATCAAATTGGACTTATCGAAATTTTTAGTACTCATTTTGTATTAAATTGTACCGTTAATAATAATTTTGTACCGTGTGCCATTTTGAAAAAAATCGTGGCGGTGCTAGCTTAATATCAAGCTGGCAGAACTAATTCAAAACAGAAGAAAAGAAGAAAAATAATATCAGAAATCAATACAATTGACTTTGTACTATTTTGTACTGCCAAAAACAATTCTATATGCATTTCCAAAAAAACAGTAGCGCTGTTAATTTAAAATCTAAGTTGGCAGGACTATAAAAAAACAACACAAGAGAAAAAATTAACACAAGAGCAAAAATTAACACAACTGAATTTGTACTAATTTGTACCATTGAAAATAAGTTAATATTTTACATGTTTTTTCCTTAAATGGATCCTTTATCAGTATGTATAATACTTACAATCTATGAGATATTCCACGTCAAACCGGGCACCTTTGAAACATCGCCATTTTATTTTTTTTAAATTTGCTAACATAATAAAAATATGAGATACGTTTTGCAAAAAAAATGTAATTGCATGCTTTTTTTGTGTATTGACGCATGTAAGTTGCAGGCATTTATAAAAAAAACGCTCATGCAAATTTACTTTATTATATTTCCATACGTCAATACACTAAAAAAGATGTCACATTTTTTTGGCGAAATGCGTATCTCATATTTTTATCTGTAGAATACGTTAGCAAATTTAAAAAAAAATAACAATGTTTTAAAGGTGCCCGATTTGACGTGGAATGCCTCATAGATTGTATTATATATAATATATATAATAAAATTATATACTAATAAAGTCATTTAAGGAGAAAAATGTAAAATATTAACTGACTTTCAATGGTATATACAAATTAGTACAAATTTCAATTGCATTAATTTTTCCCCTGTGTTGTTTTTTTGTATGGTCCTGCCAGTTTAAATATTAAACTAGCAGGAGTCAGCGTCACTGTTTCCTTGGAAATAACACATAGTATAGAATTGTTTTTGGCAGTACAAAATAGTACAAATTCAATTGTATTGATTTCTGATATTATTTTTCTTTTTTTCTTTTATTTTGAATTAATCCTGCCAGCTTAATATTAAGTCAACAGCGCCACGATTTTTTTCGAAAACGGTACACGGTACAAAATTATCATTAATGGTACAATTTAGTACAAAATGAGTATTAAAAATTCCAATAGGTCCGGTTTGATTCTGCTGATTTGGTCCTGCTAGCTTTATAAAGCTTCTTAATATGTAAAGACGTGAAAAAAAAACTTAGACGCTCACATGTAAAAATAATTTTACATCAGAAGTGCGCATATATGTATAATAATTTTTATCTAGGGATCGACTATAAAAAAGATATATGTATAACTATAAAAGAGACCAGAAAGAAATCGTATGCTAGATGAGTTGTTGTTAACTTACAGAGGAAAAGAATTTTAATGAAAACGCTATCAACCTTCAAGAAGCTGTGTTTTTATCTCTTGCATTTGCAGAACTACTGTAAATATCTATAACTCAATGAATCTCAGCTTTGGCCGCTTCTGGCTTTGACTCGTTCTGGCTTTGGTCATCTGCATGCTTCGCACGCTTGCTAAGAATGCACACCTCTAACGCTTCGCTTGGAATACAAGTTTTTAAGCGAATCTGCGTACAAAATTATGCAAGTACACTGAAAAAGATGTGCTAAGTTTTAATACATATTTATTTGAATGATACTAAACATTTTTAAACTTGCAGTAAATAAATATTTACTATTTATTTAATATTTAGTTAAAAAAATGTTAAATTAAATTAATAGTTCTTGTACTAAATAAATAAATCTTTATATTTAGTAAATATTTAGTTGGTACTATCAAACAAATTATTTAATAAAATATTTACGTTTCTTTTCAGTATATATAAATGTAATGATACACAAACTTCTCGCAATCAATTTTGCATGTTTCTACTTCGAATTCGTTTGTGGAAAAATTAACTAATTTAATTCTAGACAGGATAAAAGATGAGATTAATAAAATGCGTATAGAATCTTCGGTTACACGATCTTTCTTATGCAATATCGTGTATCGATTATATGAACAAGGATTAGATGTTGTTTTCTATGTGAGAAAGGAATGCATCCTCAGTTATCTTTCGTTTGCCATTACACAAAATCTCAGGTGATTTATACATGTTTTGTGTAAGTACGTGAATATGCAATGCGTGTTGTCATAATTAACATTAAAAAATCGGTTCCATAGAAATAATCCGGTTATGTCTGCGACTTTTCTCAATACCGCAGTCACCGCAGACAGGTCATTTTTCATAATAAAATATATGCTTATTGCTATACGATCTTTCTATGACCGGTATTCATAGTCAGATCTTATATTCAAGACCATCTTAAGAAATCATGAACCAATCAGAGGGTTCCGTAATAAAATCTTAAGACATTACTTAAGACAGTCTTGTTTATTCAAGATCATCTTAAGAAATCGTGAACCAATCAGACGATTCCGTATTAGCATTAAAATATTACTTAACACAGAGTACACTTGAAATAAGAACGGACAATAAATATCGCTCTATGATTCTTTTACATATAAAAAATAACAAATGCTATTAAAAAGTAATATTAAATACTATTAATATTAAATTAGAAGAGATTTTCTTTTTAACTTGCAAAAAATACAATTTAATGATCATAAATTAAAGAATATCCATTATAGATTAATCCTTGATAACAGCAATGTGTTATTTGTACCCTAAACAAAATTTGGATAATTGTATAATCTGTATAATTAGTACTGTAAAGGTCTAAATTATAGATAAAAAAAGGTGTAATTTTAATTTATGTAGTTGAAGGTTAATGAGATTCAATAAGACTAAAAAAAAAGATATTTGTGTATCGTTTCCGATAATGAGATATACATTCTTATTGCACGAGCGCTATCAAAATAAAGAGATTAATTCAATAAATAAATTAGGCAAATATTAGATTAAAAACAATTAGATTAAAACGAAAAGAGATATATGTTTGTATCGCGTAATTTATTATTCACAAATAATCGATCGAAATTATTTTATCACATACAAAAAAATTATAAATAAGGAAAGAAATTAATGACATATAGCGTGAGATCTACGCGATGTTTCTTCAGTTGTAAATAATGAAGTTCTGAGAGATTGTTCTAATAATAAATGAATGTAAATCAATTAATTATCACATAAATGAAAGAATTATTTCAGAGAATAGAAAAAAACATATGAGGCAATTCTCTATCAATTATAATAATAAAATTATAACAAAGATGAACACTGTACCGCGATGACGATGTTGATATGATTATGCGGATGACCGATAACATATGTTGATATGTTGATATCAGAAGACATAGGCCATGTTTATAGCCTCTAAAAATAAGAGAAGCAAGAGTCCAAACTTGATTAGCAATAATTGTCAAAGTCCACATTGATAAGTCTATCACGCGCAAGAGAAGGATACTCGATATTTGAAAAAGGGGTCCGAGGGAAACGAAGAGCAGAAGAGAACAATACCGTGATCATACGTAATTCAAGAAAGCTAGAGATAGTATGTGCCGCCATATTTTGTGAAATGACTCATTAATAACTCTTGAACATTGGACGGACATGATAAAAGAGAAGGCGAATAAAGAGACAAAGCCACTTGTGCGCCGCATCCTTAAATTCTTGAAACATCAAGAATGTTGTGTATTGCAAAAAAGCTTAACAATTTTTAAACGATTTAAAAAATTATCCTCTGTTTTTATTTTTATTTTTTAAAAATGTTTTGCCGTTAGAAAAACCTTAAGAAATTATAGCTAATTATCCCACTAAGCAAGAAACATTTCAGTAACGTTTTAAAACGTTTCAGTAACATTACGTTGCTGAAATGATTCTTGTTTACTGGACAACATAGGTCAAATGTGGATGGTTACGAAACGACCAACTTTCTTTCAAATGTCAGAAAAACATTAAGACATGTTAGTATTCGGTTCAGGTGTTAAAGTCTATCAATTATATGTATACTACTTAAATTTTACAAAATACACTTTGGGATAAAAATAAATCCAAATAAAAATATGTTATAATGAGTGTTATTATGTTGTTGTCGTAATGCGACTAGAAAAACATTTATTTAAATTGTTTATCCAATGTAGCTAAAAAAAATGATATAGGAACGATTATATTCAATGAATAATATAACAGAATAGATTTAACGGAATTATTTAACGGAATAAAATTCTTGTGTGTGTGCAGATAATTCTGATTTACGCAACTTCCTCTTCTTATTAACTGCTAAGGCAACAAGAGTGAAGTGCGAACGTTAGGAATTTTAAAAGGTTAATGAACTAGCTTTCAACTTCTTTTCGCATATTTTCGATGAATCATAATAACAGATTTTTTTGTAATTAAAAGATCAAACGAACGTACTAGATATTAGTTAACAATGTTGTAGAGTAAATTATGCTTTTATTCTGAAATCGTAATTCATACAATTTATCTAAATGTATGAACGTAAATTACGCCTGTTAACATTTGCTGTTGTTTTGCTAATTCACTTTATATCAAGCTCTATGAATTTATTTCCATCGTATATCAGATCAGGTTATCGACATCGAAACTTATACATTGTTAACAAAACTATAATGGCGAATTCGATTGGAAGAACTAATGCGCCCAATCGAATTCGCTATAAATCATGCGCATTACTTCACCGACCTACATAACTCAATGGTTAGTAGAATGATGTAATCATTTTAATCACAATGGAAATTACCAATTAATGACAATAAACAATGAACCACTCCTTTGTTAATAACAAAATTAAAAATGGCGCTACTGAAATTAGATAAATAAAAAATCGAACAGATTTTCATGTAATTTTAAAATGCAATTGCGCTATTTCATTAAAATGTTTAAATTCCAAGATTATAATGATAATTGAATAATTACCGAAAAAAATCTGTTTGAATTCGTCAAAAATTTCATAATTAAAAGAAATATATATAATATAACTAATACGTATATATTATAAGTAAATATATAGAATAAAACTGGATTCAGATGTAAGTAATAGCATAATAATTATTTCGAATAATTCAAATAATCAATTACCTGAAATATAAATATATTTGCTGGTAAATAGCTCCAACGTAAACGTGAACGTTAAATGTGATTGCGTTACATGCATCGTGGGAAATGAAAATTACCATCGACCTTGCGTGTATCAGTATAGAAATCATGCTTGACAAGATGTGGCTAACGAATAATAAAGAGCAAGGTCGTGGAGAAATCGTGTATAATATACTTTTATGTATAAACGTGTATTTCGGCACGATTGACGAATGGTAATATCAGGTGAATAATCACGTTGAACGTGCATTTTCGCAAATCTTCTTCTGTAACAGCAAATTTATTGACAAAAAAACAAGACAAATACCTTCGGCAGCTCTCAACAATATGTTCGCAAGCGCATATACACATATGATAGCTTAACAGCTCTCTAATCATTTTGTAATCTGATTAGCATTTGAGCGATTCTATATCTAAAAGACTCTCTTCAAAAGGATTATTAACAAAAAGTAGAACGTAGTGGCTAATTTCTTATATAATGTCCATTTGTCACACACACACACACACACACACACACACACATGCGCGCGCG
The DNA here is from genome assembly GCF_001594115.1 of Trachymyrmex septentrionalis. Classification (NCBI taxonomy): domain Eukaryota; kingdom Metazoa; phylum Arthropoda; class Insecta; order Hymenoptera; family Formicidae; genus Trachymyrmex; species Trachymyrmex septentrionalis. The sequence goes on from NW_017305895.1 coordinate 1,585,600, forward strand.
CGCGGGAGCGGATCCAAAAACTGCAGAAACTTCTCAAAGTGAGGACTATTAATGAATTTGTATTTAGTTGCCAAATTCTCCAACACTATGTGCCAACAATCAAATAAAAAAAGAGAATTTTTAGTTTCTATACCTTTCTGTCCTTATTTATTAATTTGAGCAAAAATTTTTTCGCTTATGACGGACGAAAAATAAAAGCCGCAGCAGCATAGATTTTTGTATAATGCCGCACGTATCTACAAAAGGGCAGTAAGCCTTAAGGGGGTATACCCACCTAGACGGTCGAAAAAAAGCCTATTTTCTGGAATTTTTTTAAGAAAATCTATAGGAGTTATGCAATTAATTTTTTTCCCAAATGATTGTGTACATTTTCGAGAACATTTCAATTTTTTTATTCATGAAAATACAATAGAATGGCTGAATAAATGAGACATCCGCCAAGAGCAGCAAAAAAATGTGGTTCTGCGGTAGACAGGCCTGTGTCATCTGTAATCATCAGAATCAAAAAATTCAAAAAGAATATTAAACTTGGTATTATAATTTAGTCTTTGACGTATGCGATTTTGAAAATATGGCTTTTTGACAAAATGGCGGCAATTTGAATATAACAAAGCGATTTTTAGGTAAAAATACGATCTTATTTCGCCGATTAAAAAGAAAGGAAGCCACCTAAAAAAAAATCCGTACGTCAAAGACTAGATAATTATGTGTAGAATAAGCACAAAAAAACTTCATTACAATCGATTCATTAGTTTTCGAGATATCGTGTCCACCGACTTTGAAAAAGTGATTTCGAGAAAAATGCGTTTTAAAATTTTTCAACTTACCTAGCAAAATTATTCAGCTTATATGGAATCATCGATGCCAGGTCACTGTATAGGCTATAACTTTGTTATTTTTTCGAATTTCGACTTGCGGCTTTAACCAGGTATTCTTGAGACCTTAATCTTCAAGGAAAGCGAAAAAAACACAATCGATTTTTTTTAAAGTTTCTAGGCGTATATACCCCCTTAAGAATCTAGGAGTTTCTTAAATTAAAAATATTTTTAGAATATTAAAATTGTGATTAAGTATTTCAGAAAAATTAAAAATATATATATATATACAATATATATCATTATAAATATTTTTAAGAAAGAAGGTATGACCCAAGGTAGGGGTCATAAGAGCCATGGCTCCATCGTGG
>NW_017305895.1:1586885-1601572 GCF_001594115.1 Trachymyrmex septentrionalis
CATTAATAGAAACGGGAAATTATATATAAGGAGAAATTATAAAATAACATATTTTTATAAAATATATTTAGAAAGCATTATCCAATAATTCAAATAAAAATTTTTGCATACTTATCGCAATATTAAGGGACCTATTCTGTAACTCTTAACGATTCTAACGATATCGTTAAATCATCATTGCGCAGCTTTTTTACTGTATACAAAATCTGCGCAATGATACAACGTAATGATATCGTTGCAGTCATTAAGAGTTACAGAATAGGCCTCTAAATATCTATAAGTTTGTTCTTTTTAATTAAATTTTTTACATCGATCATTTTTTCTCTTTTTCTCTCCAACGTGGAAAAAACAAACTTTATGCACATAAAATCTTGCAATATAATATGTATAGGTAAGTATAATTTGTATAAAAACATTACATATGTCAAGATTTATAATTTTAGTTGACTAATGTTTTCTTTGATAATTTCATTTAATTAACGTTATTTATATAAAAGCCAGACTATTTTAACTTTAATCAAATATAAAAATATAGCAAATAAAAAATGTATTTGCATAATTTTAAATTATTTCAGATATTAACACTGTATAAGAAAATAGATAATCAATCTGATAACCAAAATATCTTTTCGGATCAATTTAACATCATTATACAACATCGTTCTCGTTTAATGATAACGAGATATTTCGAGATATATCGTTTCCGATAATGAAATAAACATTCCTATTACGAGCGCCAACATAAAGGGATTAGTTCGATAAAAATAATTAGAAGACTATTAGATTAAATCAATCATTAAAACGGAAAAAGGCATATGTTTGCATCGTGTAATTTATTATTCGTAGGAAAAATCGATAGAATTATTTTACTACATTTAAACAATTTATAAATGCAGAAAGAAACTAATAACACGTGCCAGATCTACATGATATTCTTTCAGTTATAAATAATAAAGTTTTAACTGAAAAAGAGATTATTCTAATGTTGAATAAATGTCAAGTAAAAATTGTGAAGTTTTGACAAATTAATAGGTCAATTCTAAGCAGAATCGTAAGATTCGTAACTTGTTCTCGTAAAACTCATAAGAACTTATAATCAGTATTCTAATTTTATGCGTATATATCGTAAAATTCGTAAGAACTTATAATCAGTATTCTAATTTTATGCGTATGTATCGTAAGACATAAGATTATTCGTAAATATTTACGATATTTTTTGTAAATCTTAGTAAAAAGCTGTCTGTAAAAATATCGTGTAAAGATTAGTAAACACTTCAAAATTCTTATAAATCTTACGAGAATATGTTACGAACCTTACAATTTTGTTTAGAATTTAAGCATAAATCGCAGACAAAAAAAATGTAATATAATGTTGCAAAACGCAGCTCTATTTCTCAGTTTTTATTTAAGAATCACTGAAAGACGATCACAAAAAATACGTGAAAATAAAATCCTTTGTCATTTTGGAAGTTCATGAATTCAATACTAATCTAATTATCATATGAAAATCAATAGCATTTTTTTTAGAATATGATTTTTTAATTTTTGAATATTAGTAACAATAGCTGCTTATTTTGTTAAATAATTGTAAATACATATTGTATTATTTGTTAACTAGTACCATTTGATAACTACAGTTTCGCCTGTAAGATACAAAATGTCATTTGGCAGCTTGTCCTTTGACTTTGTGTATCACATAAAAATAAAAAATATATAAGAAAACAAATATTATTATTACACAATAAGTTTGCAGAAATATCAATCTATGTATATAAAAAGGTAAGAGGTCTTACCTCTGCAATCTTTATATCGATATTAACAAGAAGGACAACAGTCAGCTTTAGTCTTCAGTACTTTGCACTATTACATAACATATTACTACTTGCGTAAACTTTGACCGATTCACTAGCTTATGCATAATTCAAAAACTTATTATAGTCTTGACATTTTAGTAAAAAAATTTTAATTTCAAAAATCTATTTTGAAGTGTTGCACGTTGTAACGATTTTTACGGAACACCAGCGCGTATCAGTGTCTAACAAAGCGTGATAAATGTGTCCTAGAATTTCAGAATAAAAGTAATTTACAACGCTCTTTGCTATAACATAAAAGACTTCAATCTTTTGATTACAAATAATGATTAACAATTTAAAATTATTATAATTATTTGACTATTAATAAAAAGCCTTTATAGCAAAGAGCGTTGTAAATTATTTTTATCCTGAAATCCTAGAACACATTTACCACGCTTTATTAGACACTGACATTCACTGGCGTTCAAAGACTTTTTTATAATAATTGATTTACTTCACTAGAGTTTAGACTATAGAATTGTTTTTGAAATAATTTATTATAATTTGACTTACTAAAAATATACAAAGAGATTGTGAAAAAAAAAGCCAATTCATTAGTCTTTCAAAATTTCTGAAGTCCGCAGAACTCTAACTTTCGCATTTTGTTCGTTATACTAGCTCGTTAACAAAAAAATAAAAGTTGCATAAATTAGAATTATCTATATAATATATAGTAAACAAGAATTCTTATTCATTAAGAAACGCTATATATAAAGGATGTCCTAAAATTCGCGGGATACTCAAAATATCACAACAAGAAAGTAAGTCCTTAAAAAAAACCTATTTATCATTTTTTATTTCAAACAGTACTTTTTGAAAAAAGGTTTAAAAGTGACTAATTATAAATTACGGTTAAACAATGTCCATAAGTCGCACATCGATATTTAGCATATTATGCATTGACCGTGCATAGCAATTCAGACAGACAACTGCTTAACCATAAAATCTGGCCCATTTTAAATCTTTATATTTGAAAAACTACTACGCGAAATAAAAACAGTTTTTCAATTTATTTTTTTCAAGAACTTTCTTGCTGTAGTATTTTGATTCGCAAATTTTGGGACACTCTGTATACGTTTATATATATCTGAAAATGTCATAAACTGTATCATGATTAGAAAGCTTAAATAATAAAAAGTTTGTACTTATCGTCGAATCATTTAATGTTAAAATACGAATATATTTTCATATCATATGAAATAATCACAAACGAAGTAAAATTCTCGAAACTGGGTAATATTTCTTCTTCTCCACAAATCCATTTAACAACAATTTACAACCTGCAGAGGTTTATATCTCATTTATACAATATAATGTTAAATATGACCATAATCTTCAATTCGCGGTACTTCCTTTACAAAAAACTGGACGACTTTAAAAACTTAAAATTGAACAATCACGTTTAATGTCAAATATTACTCACAAATACAAATATTTTCCATTCATTTGTGTATTTCACGATTTAATCTTTTTATAAAATCGCTAACGATTTTATATTACACAATACATAGGATACTGGCAATTCTATAAAATATTTCGAAATTTAATCCGCTTTTAGAGTAACATTTAAGTTAATGATAAGAGTTACTCCTAATCTAGAGGATTAATTTACCTGAGATTAAAGAAGTAGCAGACCACTCCACAAAAGAGGAAGAGTTCGATGAGGCACTCCATCCTCACTTTCGAAGAGACTTGATAATTGTAAGAGCACAAAAAAAAAGAAAAAAAAAGAAAAGAAAAATAATAAAAATGTTCTATGCACCACTATACGTCTGTTAATCAATCAGATGTTACTCGTCGCTGCCATACTCGTTTGCCACGATCGGATCGACGATCAATAACGTTACGGGATGTTAACTCCATCGATCGCGCGGCCCGTGAAATCCATAGATCGGAGCGGTACGCGGAAATCGCTCGCGAGAGAGCGGAGGATCCCGCGACGGTGGTTGCTCGCAGCAATTCCGAATTCCCGAAGGCGATGATTAGGTACCGTACGATCCAACTCGGTCGATCTAGTGTCGTCGAGTATCGTCGACTTTCTACCGCAACACGTTAAGTAACCGGCGTATCCAACCGAACCGCTGGCCACCACCACTGTTACTGAGGACGGTTCACTGACTCACTGACTCCACCGTGCGGCAATTATGATGAGCCGGCCGTGATGCTTCGTGCATGCGTGCCTTCAAATACGCTTTTCAAGGTACATTCGCCAAGGAGAGCGGAGCGCGTGACCTTCTGGATCACACAAAACGTAGGGAAGCCCGCGAGCGAGAACTGCACAAGTTCTTGAATTTATATTGCATACGAAACTTTATAAATACGTAATATGATCAATTATACTAACTATTATCAGTATCAACAAATGACAATATTTTTGATTATGTGGTTAATATTGATGGATTGATGATGAACCAGATTTCTTGATTCTCGAGCATTAGTATCTCCTATCACCGTATTGAGAAAAATGTTTGGTTGGATTAACTAGAATTCTGATTGAAAATGGACAAAATAGCATTTCTGGTTAAACTACTACAATTCTATTGATAACCAGAATTCTGATTGATAAATTAGAAATCTTCTGGTTCGTTCATTTTCAATCAAACATTTTTCTCAGTGTGAACTCGAGAATCAAGAAATCTGAATTATCATCAATATTCTCTATAGCAATACAATACAATATTAACACACAATTAATTAATTGATAATGATAATTTATTTGGTACTGATATTATATTATATTGATCTTGTAACATTATTGCACACATAAAAAGGACGCGTCAGTACACTATTAGATATTAAAGGAGCAATAGTAACCCAATCCTTTGAATTAAATAATGTTTTGTTATTTTTAATTGTCATGTATGTTAAAATTTAAATAAATCCATTTCTATGATTATAATTTCAAAACAAATGTTCATATTAACGTATGCACTTATTAAATAATAAATTTGAGACAAATTTTATACATTTCCTTAAGTTAAATTGTTTAACTCCATTTTTAGTTAAATTAACGACATATTGAGTAAGAGCAGTAGTGACTTACAGAAATAATTAAAGATACCTCAAATTGGATATAATTTAACATTATGAGTTTGATTTAATGTATTTTTCTTTCAGAGAAAGTATAGTTGTATAATTACACAGAAAAAATGATTGTGCTAAAATCTAAAATATCTAAAAATTTAGCAAAATACTGAAAATAATTTTGTTATCAAAATAATTATATAAAACACTCAATCAGAATAAGCAATGCTGCAAAATATTTTGACATTCTAATTGATTACAAAAATGCAAAACATTTTGCAGCATTGCTTATTATTATATAATTGAACGTTTTATATAATTATTTTTATAACAAAATTATTTTCAGTATCTTGCTAAATTTTTAAATATTTTAGCAAGACCGTTCTTTATATATATAAAACTGAACTGAAACATTGTCAATAATGTTGATCGTAAGGCGTCAAAATATTGCATCTGTCAGTATTACTGATTCAATATTACTATTATTAGTATTATTGATCATGTAACGTCTATATACTATAGTTTTTCGTATGCAATATTTTTTAATAAGGTACCGGATCGTGGAAGACGGATTGCCCGTTAATCAATCTGGACATGGCATGGATCATCTTTAGCTATGAAATGTCCAGCGCAAATTACAATGCGATCGCCGATCTTTTTGAAGAGGCACAAGGATAAACAGTTTATTAATATGTTCACGTAATTTTCGAGAAAAATTATGTTAAGACTTAATGAAACATGTTTATTTGGCTACGCATTGAAACCTATGTAACTAAAACGACGCTCTGAAACCTATGTAATAAAATACAATTTTACGTAATAATTATATTAGTTATAAGATAGTTGTTACGAGATTTACAAAATATAATCATCCAAAAGCGTGAGTATTCGCAACTACCATTAGTCAATTGTATGATATATTAAAATACAATTTTATAATTAGTTATAGTTGTGAGATTCATAAAACATATAATTATTTAAAAACAAACATCTTTGGACTATCTTTGGTCACTCAAAAAATCAAGACTAAAATCCAAAGATCATAAGATAAAAGCTGTCAACAATATCATAACAAACAGCATTGGGCGTTTTCCAGCAAGGACATAGTGTAACACAGTAAATCATTCCATCTTCGTTGTTTGCCTATGTTAAACAAGAATGAAATGATTCACTATGTTACATTGGAAAGTGGTCATTTTTTTATGCTAAAGTTGCACGCGTTTCCATACTTTATATGATTTATTATGTAAAAAAAAACCTGTCGTAAAAATCATTTCTAGAACAATACAAGATAAAAAACATGAATTTCAACAAACAAATACTTATAAATAAAAATTAAATCGTATACTACTCAGGAGCAACCAGGATGCAAATTGTTGACGAGCAAAAAGAATTGTCATTGTGCGATCAAAAAGAAAAGTGAAGACTCATTCTTTATTTTATTGAAACAGCCGCAATACAGTTATCCTTAGAAATTGCGAAATACAGACGCACATTCTATCATATATTCTAAACTCTAATTTGTCAAGAAATCTATTAAATTAAAATTGAGTTAAGCATCTTACGGAAGAGACAGTTTTGCCGAAATATATCTAAAAATTTAACTAGCTAAGTATAGATCTGAAAATAATTTTGCTGTAGATCATCAAAATGATTATGTAGAACGCTCAAATTGATTACTAAAATGTACCGAAAAACTTTTTGTATCATTACTTATCAGCTTGAGATTTCTATATTAGTTATTTTCATGGTCCAAAAAAAATTATTTTCATCTCTGTATTATATCATAATATCTAGCTACACAAATTTTTAGATATTTCAGTAAAATCGTTTTTGTATTGCCTCTTTTTCCTCTTCGTATATTCGCGTTAACAACTTTTGAGTTCGTATGTTCACATTATTGTTCTTGCGATGTTTTATGTCGATATTTCATTCGTTTAAAACAATTCTAAGATAATTACAAATAAATATGCTTCTCGATCCGTGAGACTTTCTCTATTCGTTGAGTTTGACGGTTTGAAAGGCGATCCACGGAACAATCCTTGACTTTCACATGATTAATTAAAAAAATAATTAAATAAAAACTAAGATCAAAATTAGCGTCACGCACTCATAGTAATTTAGAATGGAAAGCTTATTGTCAGTGGAAATTTATCGACAAACTCAACCGATCGATAAGATAAACGAAGCAAACGCCAAAATAGTGACGAGATATTCAGATTATATTCGAATAAAAAAATCGATGTTCCCAAATTTTCCTTGAGAAAGTGAAAGAAAAAGAAGTGCAAGATTTTCATGAACAATTATCGAGACCTTAAATCACGCATAATTTTTTGTTTAAATCATATTCATTTTACACATCAAAATCAGCGTCTAACTCTCCTCGATTTTTCTATTTAAATTGTTTTATTTTAATTTAAAAGAGCTCTACTAATCATTCGCTATAAATCGTAAGATTCGAAAACAGGAGATATTAGATTCTTTAGATTCCAAGTGATAAAAAAGAACAATCTTAAATCTTCTAACGAAATCTTTGAACGACTCGAATTACATTAAAACGAGAGCGATCGGTCGGGAGTATCACTTGTCTGATTAATTTTTTTAACGCGTACGACAATTAATGATATTTAAGAGTGTACAGCGATTTACGTTTGTCTCGACACGAGTGTGTACCAGAGCAGACGGACTGCAACTGCATTCGACCGTTCGTGGGCTGGCATACAACCGACGGCCAAGAAGAAGGTTGATCGGTACACTCGCAATTCGCGATGCGTTTTTAAAGTACATGAGTACTCACTCATATTGAATCATGACATCGCATCATATGCAAGAAATATGTCATAAGCGACACGTTGATTTTTCTTGCATACCATTGCATATAAATAAAAACAATTTGAATAAAACAATATAATAAGATCGCTGTAAAACACTTGTAAAAATGGGTTAAGACTATCCTTATTCCCCTAATAGTAAAATATAGTAAATAGTCGCAAAGGCACGTAAGTGTGTTTACTAGTTTTTACTCAATGCTCATACGTAGCCTATTTTTATTTTACAAATTTTTTTCTAATTATTTACTAACTAGGAGGGGATAAGAATAGTTTCGCTTATTTTTACAAGTGTTTTATAGCAATCTCATTATTCGGTTTTACACAAATTGTCTTTATTTACAAATGTCATGCAAGAAAAATCAATGTAGGTGTCATCTCTCGTTTATGACGTCACGATTCAATATGGCTGAGGTGAATACTCAAGAGCCTTATTCTAGAACTGGCAAGAGATAAGAAATAAGTTGAACCTCGGTTAAGAGTTAACCGTAAGTTGTAAAACTGAGCCTAAATCTACTAGAATTTGAGACTAAAATTCTGATGTAATCAAAATCTTCTGGTATTCATTCATTTTTAACCAAACAATTTTTTTCAGTGAAAACTAGAGATTAAGAATTGAATTTGACCAATCAAAACGAAGCGAAGTTTTTACTAAACTTTATATTTTCTTCTTTCTCTGATTAGTTAATTTCGATCTCAATCTCTGATATGGACATTACTTAGACATGACCAATGGGATTACACTAGTGCACTAGCGCTTGTAACACAAGCGTGATATTGTTTCCGATGATACTACTGTAAAAAGTAATGTACTTTATTCTTGCCCTCATGTTTTAAACACTTAAAGATGTTTTACTTTCAAACTTTTTCTATGGACAAAATACTACATGTTTGATTTAAAACGCTATGCGTTTTAAATCCAAATATGTTGTGTTTTAAATCGAAATGTTCAGGATTGTTACTATTTTTATAAATAAAGATTATTCTTTTTACAATTTAAATTATTCAACATAAATTTGCTCATTGTTAGCCTTGTTTTTATCTATTACGATTTAACTCGTATAAAAAAAGATACACTTTGTATTAGCTTACATGATTTTTTTAAATATATAATTCTTATACATATAATGTAATATAAATAACAAAATGCATGTCCAAAAATGGATTCTTTAAAAAAAAAAAAAAAAAATAACAAAGGCTGTCAACAATGAGAGCTGAGTGATTCTTCTAAAAAATATTCCCCAATTTGACATTTTCTAAATAATAATTATAATAAAACTGATTCACTAATAATAAAAAATATTTCTCTTAATAGTTCTCTAATAATAAAATTAAACAAATATTGATCTGTTACCACATTATTAAATTAATTTAGCACGGAATGTGTGTATCCGATCGAAATCTATTTTTATTTCCTCAATTGTACGCGCAAGGACGTTGCAGCTCCGGACTCTAGAAAACGCTGGATAATACGACATTGTGGTACATCTATTCCGTGCCGCGCGAGTCGTAAATTAATCCCATTGAAAGCCATTAGGCGTTTTATAATGGTCCTCATTGTACGTCAATTTACGAATGTGCATTAAAATCCTTCGTGGATCGGCCGTGGCCGTCCAGGAAGATACGATCATATCTGTGATTTATACTCTTCTTAAATGTCGTTTTTATGCTAATATTGTACTAGCTGCGTTCAATAGAGAAAGCAACTTTGCAGCTATTATAAAATTCTTTAATATAATTAATTTATACATTTAAATCTAGTGAGGTACTAACAAAAAAATTGAGTATTTTGTGATGACGAAAACACGATGAAAAAAAGGTTATTTTGAATGGCACGTGATATCTCGAGGATATAATAGATCTTTTCTTTTCTTAAAATTTTCTAAATATATACGAGTCTCGATCAATATTGACTGTATTCTACAGAAAAAGCACTTTTGAAACTATTGTGAAATTCTTTAACATGGTCTTACTTTCAATCGTAATGTGTCTCTATATATAAATACAGTAGATATATATATTTTTTAATCAGTTTCCTGAATACATCTCTTATTGTCAGTTTCCTCATACTTTTTAACAGGCCAAGGAACTGAGAATTTTGAGATTAAATACGAATAATTCCAAACTGAATTAATATTGCATTCTGGTATTAAAAAGCAAGTTGAATACCAAGGGGTTATATTCATATTAAACAAAATAAAAATAATAAAAATAACAAGCTTAAAAAATATAATATATACCAGAGTATTGGTAATTTGAATGGCTTAGAGCCGGTTTCACCAACGCCAATTATTAGATCGGTCGATTAAATATTTGAGAAATGCCAACTGCTAAATTAAAAACTTATCATTTCTAATGTAATTTCTTAACAACAAATCTGTTACAAAATATATATTTGTAAAAATACACAAAATGTATTTATATTAAAAAATCTAATTTATTATCCATGCTACATACACTTTTTCTTTACTGTATGTGTACGTGTTGTGTGTGAGTATGAACAGGTTAGAAATAAAATAGATTTTGAAGTCTTGCTATTACATTCTGACAACAAAGTTAATCAGCTGATCAAGTAACTGGCATAAGTGAAATCGGCTTTTATAGCACTTTTCTGCAGAATATGCCGAATATGCAGCGTTACATTAAGTAAGCACCGCCAGTCACAAAATTGTGCAGCAACCTTGTATTTATTAAATATGTGAAAGTTGTTTCTTTACTAAAATTATAAATGCTGTTTTATAGAAATAATCTATAACCAGGGGAATGAAACTTAAAGATAATTAAGTTTGTGAGAATATTTGTTGTAAATAAAATTTAATCGAATAAGGGACTTGATTAGATGACGTGAGCGTATGCGAATGCGTGTGCGAGCGACTTTAACTACGAGATAGATTGCGAAATTAAATGTGAATTAAATGTAATTTAACCGAATAAAATTTTAAAAATATGATAGTATAACTAATATAGAATACATATGAAGCGAAACAGTAGTAAATAATTTTAAATTTATGTCATAAACATAAATTGCAATATGACTTTCGTATTATGCCATTCCAGGGGACTAAAATTTTTACGTATAAAAGTTAATTTTTACATAAATAAATTAAATTGTCGGTTCTTCATTGGTTATCTATATAGATATAGTTATAATCTTTCTCTGATAAAAATCGAATACATTTTGACGTATTTAAACGTATTTAATTCTGCAACAGTACACTTATTTTCAGCATTTTAGAGTGGCTGACATGAGTGTTATTTGTATCTGATCTGATTTTAAGACTCTTAAAGTTCTCGAAAAATTTCACAAAAATTCACACATGTCTTCTAAAGTCTCTACTAAATTATTCCACTAGATAGACATTAAAAAAAAGTTAGGAGAAGTTAAAAAAATTACGCAAGTATACGAGAAATAAGAACTATTAAAAATAGCATGGACACAAATGTGTGCCGTTGGAGGGTTAAACAGGTGTGGTACGCAAAAATTTTTATTTTTTAAGACTCACTCATATATATATATATATATATATATATATATATATATATGTGTAATAATATAATAATAACGTTACTTATATAAAAATAATTATTAGTTAAGAATTATTTTTGTTATAAATGTGCAATAAAAATTATAAAATGCGACAAAAAAAGATTATACATTTCTACAATTATGAAAAATAATTGTATAAGTGGATGCTAATGTTATGAAATTATTATGTACCTATACGATTATAAAGAATAATCATATAAGTGGATAGTAATGTAAATTCTTTGGTGAAATATTATATGTATCTGTATTGAGGACATGTTCTTACACAGCGCACGGAAAAGAACAAGTTCAATCATTTATGAAATAATAAAAGAGTAATGATATTTATAATGTGTATCGATTAAGATAATATCAAGAAATATATGAATATAAACTCGCACAGACGTAATAAACATAATTATATAATTTCTCAGCAAACGAGAATGAATTCAAATTTTTTTCTATTCGAATGCGTATTTTAAATAGCGAATACTTTTTTCAGATTTAATTGGATTCAATTGGATGCAATTGGATTGAAAAACTGCATTTCCTATTCAAAATTTTAGTATTCACAATGCACAAAAAAGCTAATATTATTTTTAAATTGAAAGGCACAGAGATATATTCCATGCAATTCCTATAAATGAATAAAAATGCAATCAGGATTTATTTTAAAACATTCATTTTAACATTCGTGAATCAATATTTCTAAAAATCTGAATCCATTTCAATTCATTTCAATCCATTCTTGTTTGCTAGATTGCCTTTTCATGATGATTTAGATTAATTTCTATAAAACCTGTTGCAAAAAATATTCTCGCATGTTTTCATAAATTTAAACAAATAGATAAACAAAAATTTATAATTAACTCGAATAAGTACACAGAGAGACGAAAAAGCATAACACAAAAAAAAAAAGAAATTTCCATATAGGGTGTGAACATGTTCTTGCATAGCGTGTAAAAGAGAAAATAGAAGTTACACGTTCTTAATAAAGACATGATTAATAAAATGCGTATCGACTAAGATAATATTAAAAACTATGTGATAAAAAACCGGCATTGATGTATAATTTGTTTTTTCATATCGTATAATCTGTAGTAATTACATAATTTGTCTTTTCCAATAAGATACTAGAATCTTATTTTCATAAAATTTTTCATAAAAAATGTTTCAATATGTTTTCAAATTAAATAAACAAAAAAGCTTAATTAATTCGAATAAACGATAATACGCACACAAACAAAAAACATAACACAAAAAAACGCAAGAAAAACTCTTTAAAATATTTATTTATACATGATGATTAGTTGCAATAGATAATTTTTACTAAAAGTTAAAGTTTTTTTTTTCATTTTTAAAGACTTACCTCGATATTAATTTATATTTCTAATTTCTTTTTTCAACTCAATTTAATGTTAATTTATATATGTATACATATTTCTAATATTCAGTTTTAAAAACACGACTTATGTATATATGTATAGAATACTGCTCAGTTATTACGATATAACTTAAAGTTTCCCAAAATTTCGTAATATTAATTTTAAAATGTAATTTTGATGCAATAATTGATATAATAATTGATTATTGAAGAATAAGTTTATACTTTCAATGCATGTTTTTCTTTTTTTATATTTAACATTATATTATATATATAATACACATAAAAATATAAAAACATAAAATATATCATATTTTTGTTACAGTTCAATAAAATTCTTATTGTTCTTATTATTTATATTATATTTTTCTTTACGTTGTAATGCAATATTATAATATTTCATTACATAAAAAATAAAATTATAATATTAAAAATTATATTAAAATATGTGTTTCTGTTCTTTTTTGTAACCAATTAAAAATGATAATTTTTTAGTTATCGTTGTTGCAAATGAGCGATAATTTATTAAAATACGAACCATACACTGCTTATCGGACAACAGATTATAGAGAGTACAGTTCGCAAATTCCGATAAATTATGATTACGTTGTTTTCAAGTCCATATTGCTTTCTCTTAAAAGAGCAAACATTCGATGTCAGAGGCCAGATGTAATTTCTTTCGTAACAAAGTGAATCTTTCGTACTGAAGTACATCAACGCGTAATAAGATCACATATCGTAATACAAACATGGTTATTGCGACTCGGGATGTCTCAACTCATTCATCTCATTCAGGAATAGTCAGGACTGTCAGGAAAAGCTGGGTGAAATCCAGTGAATGTCGCAAATGTCGCAATCAACATAACCTCTCGCGTAACGTAGTTTAGATACGATCAAACGAGATATGATAACTCACTTCTCCGAAACTGCTCCAACAGAATCCTCCCGCGCTGCGTAATTCGCTCTTACGAATGTACTTCAAGTTCTTCGTGTATCACACTATCAGCTACTCGAACTTGAATTGAAGATAAGAGCATATGTACACGTGACGCAGACATCAACGACGCCGACTGCGACACACTGCAACGCATACATTCTTACATTTCGAAATAACGGTATGCAACTTCGATTCGGTTTTGAATGGAAGCGCAAATTCCAACAGAATTTTCTGTTTTTCCGCGAATTGATTAAATTCGATAAAGTAAAGAATTATAAGCGAGTGTTACAATCTTTTATCATTAATAAAAGATATCAATAAAGTTGTACCTATTTATACAGATTTCACATTTTCGTTCTGTTGAAAAGCAATTTGTTCATAAAATATGTGTTTTAAACTTACATTTAGGCAATAAACGCTATTTGTTTCGTTTATCAAGTGAGGGTAACGATTGGTTACCGTTAGTAAAATCGTTAGTAACTTTATCGATCACCGATATATTATTGGCATAAAATTAATTGGCTAAAAATGTATTTATTCGAAATCAAAAGTATTCCGGTGTCTGGAGATTACATACCTGATAGCAAACGTTTCCATGAATGTAGTCAAAGTTTCAGTAAAAATACTTTAAAGCATTGATCAAGTGCAGTCAATTATTTTTTTTATAGAGTAAAAACTGGTTCAACGACTCTGATTCATCCTGTATATTTATATCATAAATATTCTAATATACAATATTAATATATATTTTTGTAAACACAGTAAAAAAAAAGAAAAAAACTAGATTCTAATCATTCCAGGAATCATTTAATTTTTTAGAGAAACGACAATTAAAATTAAAACATACGCAATGAGCATTAGGCTCTATTGATAATATTGCAAAAATTTTTTAAATCTGTGAGATTTTTATGTCTAGCAATTTGAACTACAAGATTTTGAACTCAAGATTTTCTACATAAAATATTAGACGAATATAATGAAATTAATATACAGGAGCTAGAGTATAATTCAAAATTTTAATTTTTTAACTTATTTTTTCTACATTTTTTATTATTTTTAACATTATTATTTTTATTTATATTTTTACAAATTTTTATGATTAAAAAAATTTTTTAATTTGATTTTTATTTAATAT
>NW_017305895.1:1601672-1607788 GCF_001594115.1 Trachymyrmex septentrionalis
AAGAATGTACATTTCACATATTTCAAATTATTAAATAAAAAGATCGATTGAATTGAAATTTCAATTAAATCGAGAAAATGTAAATATCCGTAACATAAAATATTTGAGATCTCTTTTAGAGCGGTTAACAGCAGAGATGCGCACAAAGCGCACGAAATGTAAGGAAATATGGCCGCGATGACTGCGGTACGTGTTCCTTGACGAGAGTCTGGAGGTTGGTGTCAATCAGTCAGAATGATGGTCTCTTTTGTTTCGTGACGAGCGAAGTGGAGCAAAGTCTAGCTTCAACAACTGGCGTTCTCTTAACAACATGGAGTTAGGCCTATCCAGTACGTTGTTAGCCGGTGATCCACGATTAATTGATCACATAGTGGGTGAAGTTAAATCCCAAGGTATTTTTGATCAATTCCGGAAGGAATGTATCGCCGACGTCGATACAAAGGTAATTTTCGTAGCTGATTCTTGACAACGACTTCTTTTATAGAAGAAAATTAAAGCTTTCTGCCTGACCTCTTTGGGTTAAGGTGACCTACATGGTCAATAATACTGATCAGTAATATTGAATCAATAATACTAATAGTACGCATCAATATTTATAATATTTGTACAACTTTACACGATCGGTATTATTGACAATATATTTCAATTTTGTTTTACATACAATATCTATTGCACTGTGATATACTGCGGCATAGATCCTAACAAAGCGATATTGATCCTCAAGAATCAAAATCCAAATGACTGTCAGTATTCTACATCAATCTTATCTTATTATTCTACATCGATCTCTCTCTTTCTATATCAATCCATCAATATTAACCATATGATTAATAATATAATTAATAATAAATTTATTAATTCTGACAATATTACTGATCGAATAGGATCACCTTTAGAAGTTACATAGACATAATTAGGCCATGTTCATTTATTGCTGCCAGTTATCAGTATACTATACGTAATGGAATTTTTAGTATTGACAGTTAATTGGCAATAATATACAAACATGTCTTAGTATAAGGCATATCTGTAAAAAATGTTAATTTTTATTTTTATAACAATATGATACTCATGTGATTTATAATATTTATATAACAGAAGCTTTTAATAACCAATTATTGTTATATTTTTATTAAGTTTTGATTTTTAGATTTGAATTAATAATGATGTACTATATACATATTATATATTTCTAGAATAGATGTTGTGCATATATATTATATAAAAACTAACTTATTTAATAAAAAATATATACTAATATAATATATCTAATGACATATGTATAATTTCAGCCTGCATATCAAAATCTAAGGACAAGGGTTGAAGGCTCTGTAAATTCTTTCCTCAGTAAGCAAGTATGGAAACCAGATTTGAACAAGAATCAGCTCAGAGAAACTTTGCGCAAGCATATACATGATGCATCATATCTGGATGCTGGCGTGGAACGGATAGTGGATCAAGTGGTGAATCCCAAGGTTTATTCGGTTTTTATGCCACAAATAGAAGACGTGGTGTATAAGTTTCTGGGTATAGAGAGACCAAAGGCAAAAGAGAAGAATGGCGCTTGCGGACTTAAAGATTTATTACCTAAAGATTTGGACCCAGTCTCGCCAGAGTCCGATAAAAACAGCTTGAAGGATGAATCTCTCGAATCCATGGATATAAACGACGCAAATAATCTTGATGAAAAACAAGATGAGAAAGTTGACGAACAGAAGCCACAAGAAGGAGAAATATATAAGGATAAAAACAGAGCTGATTCAGAAAATGGATACGTTTCTTTAGAGGAAAAAACTTCAGACGAAGCCTGTAAAATTTTAAGTAAAGATGGGAGTAATTCAAACTTAAACACAACTGCAAAATCGGACGATAAAGTGGATGAAGAAGAGGAAGAAGTTAGTCCAACATTTGAGCCTATTGACATTATGAACTTAAATGAATCCAACATTTCCAACGATTCGCATTTATCAGGAATATCAGAATTAACGAGTCATCGATCTAGAAGTCCAGATTTCTCCAACGAATTGTCGCGGGATAACTTTGAGTATAGCAATCAAGATTCTCAGCTTAGCAAAGTTTCCTCGGATTCTCGGCTGTCAATAGTGACAGACTTTGGTTCCTCTAATCATGCTTTAACACCAGTTCATGATTCCTCGAGAGATGAAACAACAAAGGACAAAGGCGAAGCTTTTACTAAAAATAGTAAAGATAATTTCAAAGCAATCAGAGAGTTCGATTCGTCTAAAAACAAGTCGACTAAAAGCAGTTTTGATTTTGCTAAAGGTAAAGATATGCAAGATTATAAAGACACAAAAGATTTTAAGGGAACTAAAAGTGTATCTTCTAAAGAAAATTCTCGTGATGCCACAGATAGCACTATTAAAGATAAATATGAGCATAAGAATAAAGAGAAGAACAAAGACAGCGAGTCCACCAAATCATCAAAAAGCACAAAAGAAAAAGCTGCTAGTAAGGAGACAAAATATTACAAAGATAAAAGTAACGAGAGAAAGAAATCGAGTAGTGAAAAGTATGATAAACATAACAGCGAAAAATACGATAAACACAGTAAAAGTAAACCTAAAGATAAAATGGATCAAATCAAGGAAAGTTCTGACAAGATTAAAGATATTCCAGAAAATTTAAAAGATAATAGTAATAAATTCAAAGATGAGAAACCTAAGGAAATAGATAAAAAAGATAATATTAATAAGGAAGTGAAAGATTTGAAAGATATTTATAAGGAGAAAATTAGAGAGCTTCGAGAAAAGAAGGAATTGACTGAAAAAGAAAAATTGAATAAGGACAAAGATGTTAAACTTATTAAAGAAACTAAAGATAAAAAGGATCCCCTTAAAGATAAAAAATCAAATAAGAAAGAGCACAAAAGTTCATCATCATCGTCATCATCGTCAAAAAATCCTACGAGTCATCACGAAAGTAAAAGTAGCAAGACGTCGGAAAAGATTGTGGATGGAAAAGATAAACGATCAGATTCAAAGGATAAAGCAAAACGAGATGAGAAACGATTGCTAAAAGAGAGTAAAGGTAAAAGTCATTACAGTAGCAAGTCAGATTTGTCAGACAAATCTGATAAGTCAGATTCAAAGAAGACTTCCAAAAGTGAGAAAGAAGATAAGGGTGGAAAGGTAGACGTGAAAAAGGATGTTAAGGCGAGCAGCGAGAAAGCGACAAATGGTAAGAAGGACGTGAAGAGTCACTTACAACAGGCTAAAAGTTCAGATCGCGCCGAAAAATCAGATGGTAAAAAGGAATCAAAATCCGATAGCCCGTCTAAGGATAAAAAGCGTAGAGAGGATAAAAAATCCAAAACGAAGGACGACCACTCGAGTTTACGAAAAAACTCGAATGATCGACGTTCTACGGATAGGGATGGTTCGAACGGTTCAAGTAATAAAACCTCACCATCCAGCAATTCGAATTCAAATGTGACAAGCAATAAATCGAACACTTCGAATTTGACAAAGGATAATCATGTCAGTAATTCTGGTAGCGAAACATCGGATGGTATCGAGGAAACGCAAGTGAATGACTCAAAATTATCGCATTGTAAATTACCTCATAAAATCAGTTCGCAACTACTGATAAATGAAAAGAGTTATTCAAAGATGGAGACTGATAATAGTAACGAAGTATATGGTGGACAAGAAGAAAACACAAATCCACGTGACATAAATCTGCCGTTAAAAAAGAGATCGCTGTCAGATAAAGATGGTGATTCAACTCCTGATGTGAAGCTCAAGAAACCGAAATTCGCAAAAAACATACATGAAGCTAAGAAACTGATGAAAATTAGGAAACAAATGGAAAAACAGAAACTTAAAGAGGATAAAAAGGTAGAGAAGAAAGTTGTACAGGAAGCAGACCAAACGAGTCAATCGAATACGAAGAATGCTAATAATCTTGAGGGCGTGCCGGATGATGAACGAGTACAAATTATAGAGATTCCTGATGAAGAGTACGAAGAACCTTATCCCGAAAAAGACGAACCTCCTTTAATGTTGGACGAGAGGTCTATAATAATGCCAGGAACCGAGTCTTGTACAAATGACCTCTTAAAAGAGTTGTATATAAGGCAGTCTTCAAATGAGATAGTATCAAATGTACTATTAGAAGAAACACAGGCTACACAAGATTCCAAAATTGATGAGAAACACGATGCGCAGTGTGTTGAAGGTGTAGAAGATTTGCAAGTCTCTAAAAAGAGATATAAGGACGACATTGAGGAAGATTCAAAGAACAAAACACCAGGACGTATGATTGTTGATGAAGAAAATTGTCTACAAACGGAGGAAACGCCTATTTCGCAGAAGCTGGAAGAAGCCGCAGCTCCAGAAAAATCAGAATCTGTGAAACATGAGGGAAGTAGCAACGTGAAACAACCAACAGAGAAAAATACGGAGACACGAGATTATAATCAAGTGAAAACACAGGATGATAGCGAAGAAGTGAAGAATGACAATCCATGGGAAATACAAGACGATAATAAAGAATTACCGGATGAAAAACATACAGAAACCTATGCGTCATTCAAAGCTGATACAATAGACTCACGTACTGATTGCATGGAAAATAAATCTTCGTCCTCCGCGATCAACGAGGATAACGAAGACTGCCGTTACTTCAAGACTGATAATGAGAAATCGGAAAGGTTTTCCAACTTCTTAGAATCTCTAGAACTTGTAGAGAACTCGTCTTTGGAGGACATAATAGAGAGTTTAGGTGGCAAGGTAGTTTCTTCGATACCGAAGTCCATGGCGGCACCACCGTTGCCGAAATTGCGCAAACGTTCATCTAGCCCCTTGTCAGACATACTAGTGAATAATTCGGACAACAATAATGATGGCTATAAGCAGAAATTGTCATCCTTGCCCAATGAAGACGTTGTTAACGTCGTCAAAAAGAGGAAATATACTAAGAAACCCAGATTCTCGAATGTATGTAGTTCACAAGGGATCTCGAATGGCGAGAATTTTGTCATGCCTTTGAGCCCTGACAGCGACGTGTCTGCCACGAGCGATAAAACAGCATCGACTAATATGATCAAAGAAGAAAAGAGGTATGTTACATTTTTTTTTGAGATTTTTATATAGTGCAAAATTACTTATATACTTGTTATATTTATTTGGTTATTATTATACATGCTTTGTATCTATTCTACAAATGCGCGGATTGACTGTATCGTTTTAAATAAATATTAATTGCTCAAGAAGGATCGCTTGAGAAAGATCAATTCTGTCTAACATTATTATTCCTTCAAATTGCAGCCGTGTTAGGACCAGTCATCAACGATATTCGAGCGATGACTTATATAAACCACGTCCATTATTTTCAAGTTCTTCTCGTCGAAGCAGACGATCGAATAATCAAGCATAGCTAGCGCCCCAAGGATTCAGCTTGAACAATCTTTGTACAATTTCCAATTTGTATTTATTTCGTTTCATTATACAGTAACATGCATTATATATTAATACATTAATTTCTTACTTTATTATAATTTAACAAAATATTTTTTTGTATTCACATATAAGTCTAATGTCATTTATTGTTGCTTTATTTCTTTATCATTAAACAATAATGCCGTACAAGTATACGCATAATTGGATATTTATAATTAAATTAATATATATTTATAACATTTTAAACATTTTATAACATAGCAAGCATTTGTTTATACCTAAAATTTTAAGTATGAGCTAAGAAGTTATAAATCTAAATTCTAAATTATATAAGCACTTCTTAATATTTATTAAGTTTAGGTATAAACTAAAATATTTAGTTATCGCTTCATTGATCTGCTTTATTACAATATTTTTTTATACATTTTGAAACAACGAACTGTTATCAATTTCAACATCTTCCATGTAAAATGTAATATCTAAGAAATGTTAAAAGATTATGATGTTGAATGGTATAACAAGATTGATTGTTATACTCTCTCGTAAATTTCGGGCAATGTGAATATTAGAAAGAACTTTTTTTTTCGAATATACTCATCTGCAGACTATCAACTTTGTTGAAAATGAATGTATCTTCTTGTACGTTTGTGCGTGTGCGTGCGTGCGTGCGTGCGTGCGTGCGTGCGTGCGTGCGTG
>NW_017305895.1:1607888-1611987 GCF_001594115.1 Trachymyrmex septentrionalis
GTGTGTGTGTGTGTGTGTGTGTGTGTGTGTGTGTGTGTGTGTGTGTACGAGTATCTGTAGATATACACAATTTTAAAATTATTAAGATTGTAAAATTTGCACAAGAATAATAGTCGATTTATTCTACGATCTTGTTGGATTTAATCTGACAAAAATGTTTGAGCACAATTATTTCTATACATTAAAATTCGTAAACTTGTCTTCATGATTCCACGTGTAGATCATTGTTTACTAGGATGACATTAGATGCGTACACGTAATTTACTACTTGCGTCTTTGTGCAAGTTGACAGTTGACAGTACGTAATTATAGCAAGCACTTTACAAATGTACATCAGAATATATATAAAATTATAAACAGTATGTGCTAGATTAATAGCAAATTGGACGCACTCAGTGAGTACTGATATACATTAAAGTTATACTATAAAGTTATTATACTAAGTTATGTATACTAATTGATATAAAGTTGTATGTTTAATATAACATCAATACATTTTATTATGATGTTAAACAAAATATATATTTTATAATTCAAAATATTTATATTTCACTTTTACACTCAGATTTAATCAATGTATAATAGTTTTAATATGTATCAATGCGCACTAGTGCGTTCAATCGAATTTACTGTAACTTTTTGCTTACATACTAGTTCTGTAGAAGAGAATATAGTTCTTATATACATTTATAGCTTTTATACAAGTGATTTAACGATTAATCTTTTGCAGGAACATTCTCACAAGCAACTCCGATGTGTATGTGTGTGTGTGTGTGTGTGTGTGTGTGTGTGTGTGTGTGTGTGTGTGTGTGTGTTTTGTGTGTATGCGTGTTTGTTGTGTGTTTTGTGTGTATGCGTGCGTATGTGTATGTATGTCTGTGTGTATATATAAATTAAAAGAATACAATACGGATTGTTTAAGAGATAAAAAAAAGCATTAAATAAGCGTATGATTGATGAATAATCATATGATTTAAAATCTAAAGTTTTTCCTTAATTCGAGCTCACGTTGTTATCTCACGTCGTTGGATAATTCTTTTATAATTTTCATATCCTTATGTCTTCATGTCTTTTCATGTTATTTATGCCATCGTTTTCTAGGATAATTAATCTTCTCCTTTGAATAATACTCGGATTACAAAACAATAAAAGAAAACAATTGAAATTCAATGTCTTGTTATTCTCGCAATTGTTCGTGGCAATACAAGCTGTTTCATCGAAAACGGCAGCGACATAAAGTTGCGATATTACGTAACATATATTTTTAGATCTACTTTAAGAAGCGCATCTTGTTTCTATTCCGTAACATTAAGCTTGTATAATATATAAGCATTAATAACATAAACGTGTACATACAAAAAGTACGCATATCATTTTATTTTAATGAGAATATTTTAATATAATTCTAAATTTTTAAGTTTTCAATCTATTACACAATTGATTCTTTTGTATTCAAAAAGTTTATGAATTTCCCACCAGTATTAGACTCGCTTTTGAATAAATGAAATTTTATATATCTATTTGATATCTTGTATTAAAATACATTTCATTAATAAGTCCGTAAGAAATTTCCGTTGTCAAGCAAAGTAACAATGAAAGTAAATTCTACTTTGAAATTCCGTGCGTCTAATTAATTCCAAAATTATTTAAACACTCCAATGAGAAATGACTCATTGAATTGATCAAATCGATATCAATACGATGATTTTGACGTCCAATTGATGATTATTTTTCGTTGACATGTGTATGAGAAATTCGATGCTGCTACAACAAATTTATAGATTTTGCACAACGTGCGCAGCTTGCAGTTCGTGTGTCAATTTTTGATGGTTATTGATCTCGTTACCGTTGTTATCGATCTCGGAGTTATCGTCAGAAGGAAGCACATGAAAAAGCGACGCTTTCGTGCTCTTCCCTCTTGTCTCGTGACAATCCCTCGCGCCGCGTCGCGTCGGTTTGATTTAGCCTTTAGCCGCCAATCGACGAGCAAGGTCGTCGCAGCTATGTGCGAAGATTAAGAATGATAGGGCGATGACGGGATTAGATATAATAAAGCGACGGTTGCTCGCCGACTCTGGGCTTGTTTACTTTGTGCATCGCGACCGCAATAGTGTTGCATATTGTACATATATTGCAATTATTGTAAATGCCACTCGACCTTGTCACTTAAACCGTCTCATCCTCGCTCGGCGCGGCGTACATTCAGAAACTCGTGATAATGCTACTGATTGCGACACACAATCGTACGTGCATGTATCGATTTTGTTTTTTGCATATTATTTACCGAAGTTTACACTCGAGAGGAAGAGATAGGAACAGAGGGAGAGGGAAATACTTTACAGCGGCTTTATTGTTTCGCAAAAACGCGTTTCCGTAAATATCTCCATTTTCTTTTATCAATGCAGATTAACTTTAACCTCGATGATAACTTATTTTTAACTTATTTTTTTATTTTAGTTATTTTTTGTTTTAACTTATCTTTTTTTAGAATTAGAAAAATTTAAGAATACATTTATCGAAATTATTCAACTAAATTTAATTCAAATTTAGTTTATTATTTATTATAAGTACATACGTTAACATGAAGATTGTTTGCTTTGTAACTAAATAATCCAACTACAGAAATGTATTTTGATTTACATTTTGACTTACATATCTCTCTAAACCTATTCAATTTGAGCTCCGGAGTCAAAACGTAAAGCCATTGACATAAAAAAATTCAATGTGAATATGATTTCGGGGACTGTCAAGTGTTAATACGCACATTTGAATGACATTTATCAACACTTTACAGTCCTCGATCTTAATCTTACCCACATTAAATTTTTTTGCGTCAATGATTTTACGTTTTGACTCCGAAGCTCAAATTGGACAAGCCTGCTCTAAATTCTTTAGAGTAGAATCTCATTCTAAAGAATGAAAATTTTGTTACTCTTTTAAGGGAATTTTTTTTCAATCTTTAAGGGCCAGTTGTTCCATTTTTTGGTAAATTTTACCTATGAAGTAAATCTGGTAATCCGCGCATGTAATTCGGTAATTTTGCTACTTACTCAACAGGTAAAATTTACCAAAGGTGGAATAACCGACCCTAAGAGTAAGATTTCATTCTTTAAAGTGAAATTTCTCTCCAAAGAATTTAGAGAGACGGAAGTTAAAAATAAACAAGGTATTGGATTATTATTGCTGCTGCTTTGATATCTAACAGTGTGAAACCGAGATTAAAAAAATAAAGAGTAAATTAAACCTATAAGATAATAAATTAATTTACATTAGAGATAGGAATGGGTCACAGAACAGCTAGCTCCGTTGGGGTTTATCGCGACTTTCTCGCGATGCTATATTTATAATCTATTGTAATATATTTGCATAACGCTGATCATTGTCTCTGCGATATTTTGCACAATAAATAAAGAAAGGCGCACGTCGCTTGTTACGTGTATCGGTAATAAAATGATTGCAAGTCGAGATAAAAACATTGGTATTATAACGCACGAGACGTGTGAAAAATTACGCCGTTGATCAGCGAGATCCGATAGACTATCTGATATCTATCTGATAATAAACGATTGAATAATACAATTTCACAATTCGTTATCTCTGTATTCCTATGCTATTAAGATAAAGTAAATTTAGAAAGTTTTGTTTGGATATATTTGTATGATTGAAACAAATAA
This sequence comes from Trachymyrmex septentrionalis, assembly GCF_001594115.1. Classification (NCBI taxonomy): domain Eukaryota; kingdom Metazoa; phylum Arthropoda; class Insecta; order Hymenoptera; family Formicidae; genus Trachymyrmex; species Trachymyrmex septentrionalis. The sequence goes on from NW_017305895.1 coordinate 1,611,563, forward strand.
GCGTGATTGCTACTCATTTCTTAGATATATTTTCACGATATTACTAAATAGTTTTTTCGTTCATTTGAGGATTTAGTTGTCAAGACGATTATATATCATTGTGGTTTAAGAATTGGTTGCATTCAGTTGAGAAAGCAGCTCTGCAACGGTTGTAAAATTCTTTAATATGATTGGTCTTGTTCTTAGTTCCTCACTGAATCTAAATAAATAATCATATTGAAGAATTTTATAACTGTTGCAAAGTTGCCTTCTCTGCTGAACGCCATCATTGTTTACATCAATTTTTTTAGAAAGTGTTGTTAACTGTAATACTAGAGTAGTATCATTTACAAATCATTTTTTTTACATTAAAATAAATAAAATCTTGAAATATAAATAAATAAGTGACTAATAATATAATAAATGAATATATAAATAAATAAAAT
>NW_017305895.1:1612087-1619020 GCF_001594115.1 Trachymyrmex septentrionalis
TTGTATATACATATACAATTTATTGTTTTTAATCTAATTTCAATTAAACATAATTCTATTCGTTATTAATTACTTTAATAATTTTATTTCTATTACTTCCCGATAAAAAATTTTTCATACATGAATATGTACAAATATGTATAAACAATATATGAATATTTATAAACATGTATAAGCATATAATATGTCCATTCATGTTCATACCTTCTTTCTTTTGTAAAATTACTTTTTAGTATAATAGAAATAATAATGGTAATGTAAAAATGTAACATAAAAAATAATTAAAGGGATAATTTTCACATTAATCGTTTTAGAAAAAACCAAGTTTGGAGAAATGTAAAATAAATTGCTCATACACAATTATGCATAATTTTATATATAATTATACATAAATAATTTTTTACATTTCTTCAAACTTGATTTTTTCTAAAATGAAACAAATAGTGTGAAAATTATCCGTTTAATTATTTTTAATATTTTCACATTACTTTTATTATTTTTATTACATTAAAAAATAATTTTACAAAAAAAAATATATGAACATGTACCCAGTAGTGAGAAATGATAATGGAATCAAGAGCTAATCAATGTCGATTCGACATCAAAATCATCAAATTGACATCAAATCGACATTGATTTCATTGCCATATCAAATCATTATTTATATATGATTATACGTATTTATGAATATTTATGTACATTTATATATATTTATATTATACATATTCATGCATGAAAAATTTTAACGGGTTGATAAAATAATGCTAACTAAAACTAATTGGAGTTCCGTCAAAGTCGTTTCAAAAATACGTTACTAATTTTTTATTGTCTATTTTAGAAATAAACTTTACTATAATATATGGATGCTATGGAATCAATTCGTTTTTTTGCCATAAATATCGGCATTCATGTTGGAGAAAAGGGAAGAATGGAAAAAGAAAGAGAGAGAGAGAGAGAGAGAGAGAGAGAGAGAGAGAGAGAGAGAGAGAGAGAGAGGGAAAAAAGTTGTAGTACACTGCCGTTATGTCAGCCGTTAAAATATATATTGTATATATTTACATAAGCGACGAGAGATTATGCATTTCCTGTGGCATGGCACAATGTGACGCAAGTATTTTTTCTTGCTTACTCCTAGTCCTCTCGCAGCTGAATTTCATTCTCTTTTGATGGTCAGGTTCGATAACAACCCAAATAGCACAAAATATTTATGATAAATATTTATTAATAATAATTGTTTAAAATGTTTATATTGGATATTTCATACATATTTTATGTAAAGCTTTATTCGAAATATTATTAAAATATGGACTAAATATTTTATGTAATATTTATGATAAATATAAATATTTCTAATAAGTATTTTTTACTTGGATTATGTCTCATTAAGTATTTTCATAACATTTACAATAAATAAATACAATAATAAATGTTATTTTAATTTATAATCTGCACAATGTAAGACTACAAAAATATTCACAAAATATTTAAAATAAATCTTATAAATATTTTATAAATATTGTGTAGTCATTCTAAGAGCTGACGATGACCTGTACATTTTTTGCATAATATGAGAATATCTCGATTTCAAAAGCGACAAGGTACGCTCTAATACGAACCTCTTGCTTTTTTATACATTCAACAATAATACGTGTATGTATATATGCGTGAAGGTAAACAGAATTTTCCTGGAACGGGATCCGCTTAGCTGTACTTTCTGCACTTTTTTAAATAACGTCTTTTATTTTTGACGAATATTCAATTTATTTCTTATAATAGTTGTTAATTATGAGATTCGATCGACGTTAATTTAATTTAACATATTTTAATTTTTGTGCGACAACAGAGTAAAATAAAAACACTTTCGCTGTTATATTATTATCCGACACGTCGAAAAAAGCTGTAAAGTGCCATGTAATTCTTTCATTATATGGAATCAAGAAATTTATACGACTTTATCATGTCACGCAAACTAACATGATCGCACAAATTGTGAAAATCAATCGAAAGACCACTCAGCAAAATCCTTTATTATTGATCGGTAGCTTAATGACGAGTCATTTTTGCACGTGGCGGAGAGTTTCAGCGAGTCACCGTGGAGAAAGTGCAGTTAAAACGATTAACGAATCCGTGGCGGGACGCGAGACAGTCGAAATTGTGTGGGCGAAATTGCATCCGTGCACCACGATGACTTGACGTCGCCGTCCCTCCTCCTCTCATCCGGGAATTATCGCCGTTATTGTCGGCATCAATTCTATATGCACGCTCATTCGGTATTTCGTCCGCTAAAAATCGAGGAGCCGCTTCGAATCGCGGAGTCGCAGACGGCACAGGACGACACGCATGGACCACGTGGTCGCGCACGACGCATGCGTGGCACGTGCGTCCGGACCTAACCTTGCCAGATCTCGCGCCGTCTTCGCCGCGATTGGGATTGCCACCTTGCGAGATTTATGCTTGTGAATTCTTTCGGTCGTTTCGCGGCTCGATCCTCGATCTCATAGAACGAGTCAGTTGGTGATTAAACGAACGAACGAGGCGATCGGAGCAGAGAGGAAGGGGAGAAGACCCCATGCGCGGAGGGTCGGGGGCAGGAAACGCATAGCCTTCCACAGAGCCTTCTTGGCTTCCCGTAATACTCCGCAGCACCATTAAGAAACGATCGACGCACGCGGTCACATGTCGGCGCGCGTGTAACGCCCGCCCCGTCGCAATTCGTCTGGTGTGCGGTTTGTTTTCGCGACGCACTGCTACGTAACACCATTACGTCGTCCTCGTGGCAATATTCGAGAATCGAACGTTGGATTGTAAACTTGTATCGGCCAGCAGTACGTGAAGCAAAGAGAGAAAACGAAAGGGAGAGAGGGGAGGAGAGAGAGAGAGAGAGAGAGAGAGAGAGAGATAGAGATAGTGTATGTGTGTGACAGAAGGAAGAAAAAGAGAGCGAGGATAGGTTACGCGACATCGTGGCGGCGGATCTGAGGCGCACTCACGAGCTAACGAGCAAGCACCTGTCCGCCGCGATCATGAATGTAGACGACTACGAAAGCCTTCCGACCAACTCCGTGGCCGTGCACATGACGGCCGGTGCTGTCGCCGGGATCATGGAGCATTGCGTCATGTACCCGTTTGACAGTGTCAAGGTATATCGTCGGCGCATACGTTACCATCTTCCGGACTCTTTACATAACCTTCTCGGCGCCGCCGGTGCGCTCCCGGTCTACCTTCATTTCTCCTCGCGCGTCGCGTCCTCGAAATTTCGCGGACGCAACTGTGCGATGAGACATGACGGTCCGCAAGACTTTCCTGTCCGCAAGACTTTCCTATTCGCGAGCAACGAGGAAAAATCACCATCTGGTGATATCGTGTTTTCCTCCATGCTTTCCTAGAATCGTTCGTCTGAACGAACGGATGTTTTATCTTGTCCTGATTTATCTGCCACAAATAGACGCACAGATAGGTAGCATTTATAAATCATTGTTTGCAGAAATTTAATAACGCTGTCACTTACCAGCGTCGCATTGGCATCTCTCCGCTTTGGAAGAAGGAAATTGCTCAATTATATAGGATGACAAAGTTAAAGATAATGATAGTTTAATGGATCTCTCTGTGCGCGTGTATTTCGCATTGTATATGTGGCTTTTATGAGGACATTTATAGCATTGAAACTCGTGAAATTTGATTATTATAAGTACCATTAAAGTTTAATACAATAAAAATATATGAGTTTAATATAAATTATAATAATATATGTAGAGTTTAATGTATATTACAATTTGTGTGCACATGATTGAAAAAAGGAAAGTTTTTATTTTTTTCTTTTTCACATTCCAGAATTATCTACATAATGAAATAGAACAATTAACGTACATTCATTAGCATACACGTCAATCACTTTCTAACTTTTTGCCATGTGCATGTATTTAAACATGTTAATATTTTTAATAGATATATATTTGCATATCTGCGTATTGTTTAATATTTTACATATATTGCGAAGTAAATGTATATTGCAGAAATTCATTCTTACTATGTTTTTATTTTTAATATATATGTATATATATTTATATCTGAAAAAATATTAAAATTGTCAAGACCGCAACTGATAGACATTGTGTAAGAATGTTTGTTGGATCAATTTCTATTTATGCGTTATGGCTCGTTTGATGACATAATCATGTAAGATGTTATCATATAGTTCCGTGAAGGGTACATGACGATTGAGACAATAATTACTTTGTATCAGATAATGGATGTCAAAAAATTAATGTTTTGTAAATGGTATATTATACTAGATTCTTGCTCAGAGTGCAAGTGTTTACTATTCATTATATAACATAGTTCGTCGGCAGTGAGTTCTATTTCTGGTCTGCTTTTCAGACTACTATCTATACTATACGTGCTTTCTTGGCTAATATATCAGACCTTGATTTTGTTTATTATACAAATGAATAATACAGATATGTTATTATTCTACTATAATGCAAAGCAAATTGATATATGAAAACCATCAATTAAGTCTTAGGTTACTTTTGCTTATGAATACTGCATTGCAATTGATAGTCACTGTCCTCATTATCAGCAAATCATTCTACTTTAAAATACTTTTGCAACGAACAACGGTTTTAAAATAGCATTGTAAAATATTAACAGCTATTTGCATGGAATACAAAAATGTATACAAACAAAATAGAGTTAGTTTGTTATGTCTTTAATTAGTAATAATGTTTCTTATCTTCTATGTGTTTAGACAAGGATGCAAGCATTAACTCCTGGTCCAGGAGGAGGGGGAGGAATAGGAGAGGTGTTATATAGAATGATACGACAAGAAGGTATATTAAGGCCAATTAGAGGTGTCAGTGCAGTGGTTGCTGGTGCAGGTCCCGCACATGCTTTATACTTTTCGTGCTACGAATGTCTTAAAGAAAAGTTTAAAAGTACAAGATCTCAATTCAATCATCTTGTATATGGGGCAGCTGGTTGCGTAGCAACAATTCTACATGATGGTGTCATGAACCCAGCAGAAGGTTAGATATAGAAACATATTTGATATATGACACATGATATACAGACTTATTGATAACATATATCATTGTACATATAAATGTAATCTTACAATCTACGCGCTTTAATCAATGTTAATTAATGAAGATATACAGATTTTTTATCTAATCATAACTTAAATATTACTAATTTTTTTTATTATTTTATAACTACTGTATAGTAAAGAATATATCGAGATTATCTTTGAAAATTAATTTTAGAAAACAGTAGATGTAGAAATTTATATACAATATTATCTTTTTACAGTGGTTAAACAACGATTGCAGATGTATAATTCCCCTTATAGGAATGTATTGAATTGTATACAACACGTGTACCAGAAAGAAGGGATATTTGCATTCTACAGGAGTTACACAACTCAATTGGCTATGAATGTGCCTTTTCAGAGTATTCATTTTATTTCTTATGAATTTGTACAATCCATTACGAATCCAGAACACGTTTACAATCCAATAGCACATATTGGATCGGGTGAGTCATTTAATTATCAATAATATTGATTTTCTACTGTAGGTTTCTGATACTATTGAAAAAGATATAATGTTATGTTGTAAAAACTATTATGTTGCAAAAAATCAAATCAATTTATTATTATTCTGAAGTATTAAATCTTGAGTAAAATAAGCGTATTTTGATGCGAACAAATATAGTTTAATACAGTTTTAATCGTCTTTGTCTTTTTACTGAAACACCAGGTGCAGCAGCAGGTGCAATTGCGGCTGCCGTGACAACCCCTCTGGATGTTTGCAAAACAGTGTTGAACACACAGCAGGATGGTGTGCACGCTCAAGGCATGATAGATGCATTTAAGCAAGTTTACAGGTTTGGCGGAATACAGGGATACTTCCGTGGATTACGTGCACGTGTCTTATTCCAAGCACCAGCCACCGCTATCTGTTGGGTGATGTAAGTCAATTGACTTTATATTTCTTTTTATATTACTTTTTTGTGATTATATCATACTCATCGTTTCTTTTTATATCGTGTCGCATAACATGTTTCTGATTTACACGATAGATACGAATCATTCAAGTATGTATTGCGGGGCAAGCAAGATGATGAGTATAGTGATTCCGAAGCCGACAATGGTATGACCGGAATTAATCAGAATCCGACGCTTGTATCAAGATCTAATAGCTTTCAGGGCGCAGGTCTGTACTTTAACAACCATGCTTCATCACCCGTATTACTCAAAGTGACTACGAGTTAGGCATGTAAATAATCCATACTATTGATTGTCCATTACGAGAAAGAAAGAGAGAGAAAACTATTTCATTATCCAAGAGTTGTTTATGGAAGTGGCGGTATCTTTTTTTTGTATAAGAGTATACCGACACAATGAATATTTGTCGATTTGTTCATTATTTGAACCGCATTTTTACATATTCTATGTCGCAATCGAAAATCGATGTTAAAGAAAGACAATAGCAAGCAAAGGTACGGGACCTGGATTTATGGAATATTAATATATAAACTTCTTCGATTATTGTTAACTTAGTACTATGTCAAACGACGCTAATAATGTTATCTCTTTTTTATTTCTTGATTTTTAATCACCGAATAAGGATCTTAAAAGATGTTATTTCATTAAACTTTATATGTTATCGTACCTTATGCTTTTAATATATTTTCTGTCATGTATGCGAAATCAGTATGGAAGTAATGTACTATTGTTTTAGGATAATTGCAAAATAACTTCATTAATTAGCATCAAATTTGGAATTATGAAATAATTATTAATTCTGGTACATTGTTGGCTGCCATCCGATGTATAAAATCTAAATAAAATGCTATTATCTATTGTACTGTTCATATGGAGTATTATTGGACATTTAGCAAAACGCCAATTCGATATATATATATATATATATA
>NW_017305895.1:1619120-1624641 GCF_001594115.1 Trachymyrmex septentrionalis
TTTTGGCTGTAATTTGTATATTTGTATACAAATCTACAAATTTGTATATATCTTATGCAAATTGAATATTTTATTAGTAATTTGTTCGATATTAATACTTAGTTTAATGATAATTGATAAAAGTTATTTTTTACACACCAAACAAATTTATACTGTACAAGTTCATTGTTTAGAAATAAATATAAATTACTGCTGAAAACATGACACAGAGAATGTTAAATTAATTTTTTAGCATTTTCTAATATAAAAAAATGGTTGTTTTTAAGAAAAAAGAAAGATGTATGCTCCAATTGAATAGTGGAAATAGATTACGTACATAGCGCAATTAGATTGCAGCCCACTCCAACATTGTACCATTAAGTAAGTTAAGAAAACAGTGGGATGCATGCAGAAATTTTATCGATAATAAACTTAAGAGCATAATTAAGTGCGTATAATTAATGCAGGATCATATCGCAAACATAAAATTGCAAAATTAGAATCATAACTAACAGGACATTATAAAATCAAAATATTTGACATTACAAAGACTAATGAAATCTTCTTTTTAAGTTGATGTAGAATGCGATGTAACTTTGTGTTTGGATTATAGGTACAATATGGATTGGAGTGAATTGAATTAATATATAGGGCATGATTGGCTAATCTGAATTAAAGAAATTATAAGTGATGTAAAGTAATTGTTTTATAGAAGATTGTAGATAAAACTATAAAATATATTACAGAGAGAGAGAGGGGGGGGGGAGAGGAGACAGAGAGAGAGAGAGAAAGAGCGCTGTACAGTATATAAAATAAACTGAAAACCAGTGTAGAAAAAATGAAACTATTATTTGTACAGATACGATTCGTCTTGATTACTCAAGTACAAATAATAAAATGCTCCTTAGTCATTTTGTAATATAAATACTGTATCTAAACTATATATGATATACAATCACAATATTGCTTCCTATGGCTGTGATTACTGAGTCATTTGATGTTGACTTTAAGAGGGAGTAATATCATGTAAAACTCATATTTCACGCCATATTTATTTATTGTTACAATTTTTTAACACCTTACATCGTTGCTGAATGAATTATTGTTGGAGATAAGAAAGCACAGTATTCATACTTAAAGATATATGTAAAAGAAGAGCGAAATCTAAATTTGAAAATAACTTTACAAAATGTTCATTTAAGTTATCAAAAATTTTCTTTGGAGATTTGCAACTAATCTTTCGTTTGAAATATGTGTGCAAGTATGTGTGGATGAGCCTATTACACGCGTACACATATTTTATATAGTTTAAGCGTGTAATTCTCAGATTATAGTATATCTTATTGAATTTATCAGGACATTCAATTCATTGTTTATACTTTTGTTGTAATTTGTTAATCTTTGTATTAAACATATTTTAGATGTTTTTATTTGAACCTTAAATAAATGTTTATTTCTCAAGTGTGTTACAGAATATTATAATACTTCACTAATTTCTTTTTAAAAATTTATTTATGCAAATTACCGTAGCTACGTATTAGTATATAATTGACTTAATATTTTCTACGGTTTTTTCTTTATGAGTAAACATTTATTTTTTGAAAATAAAACAGAAGATGTATATAGTCGATATATATGCTCCCACTGCTATTATAAAGAAATATAAATAATGTAGAGTATATAATAAGTACATATTGAGTTTGTGTAACACAGTGAAACACGGTATATATAATAATGATGTAAATAAATCATTCTACAAAGAATTATGGTGTATCTTCTTTAATTCGTTGCTTTATCTCTCGGTTTCTTACAAGTGTATGAAGAAAGGAAAAAACATTTGAGAATAGTTACATTTTGAAATCTTACTTCAGAGTTATTTTCTTTAAAATATTTTTTGATGGGCATGTAAACCATTTGTAATAAGCACCTATTTTATTTAAATTAAAAGAGTGAAATATGGCAAAAGTTGTTAATGATGTGTGCGACACTCGTTGTCAATTATTTCACAGTGAAATGATAAGAAAGGAAAATGCAATACGGATGAAATGGTTTTTAAAGAATCAACAACGATTGATAGATCAGCTAAGAGAACCGAAATTTATAAAACGTGCCAAAGAAATAATTATAGAGTCTAAAAAACGAGAAGCAGCACGTGTAGATAAACCTATCGTGAGTGATTACAGTTTACTGATTTATAATGTTTATCTCTTTAAAATTTTTGTACATATATAGGTACAACGGCAGCCCTTACCCACATGGAGGCCACCTAAATCCAACGATTCTATTAATATAGATATTATGAAACCGATTGATCCCGATGTAAGAGCGATACTTTATGAGAAAAAAATTCCAACTTTTATTACTAGTCATAACTATCTAACTAAAAGGTACCTACAAGTCAAATACGATGCACAAATCCTTGAAAACGTTTAATTAATTAATTTAAAATGCTCTTTGAAATTTTTTAGATTTAAAGAACCTCCGGAGAAGCGTTTCTATTTTCCCGATTGTACAAATTGGATATATGGTTGGCGTCTTGATGATTATCCTCCTGTTCCACTTAGCGAAGTAAGACTAAGATCTATTTTATTAGCACAATTTTATCAGCGTAAGGCATTCAATTTGGAACAAGATCCAGAATGGTTTCGTGGTTGTCAAAAGAAGAATGCTAAGAATTTTGATGAACATTGACATGTTAATTATTAACTAATTTATAACATTTGTACAGAGAATTATAAATATATCTATGTATATTGTTGTAGTACTATTATTGATATTTTAATATTATAATTTTTTCTGTGATGTTTGTTACATTTTGCGATAACTGCCATTTTTATAATAAAACAGATATGTGCGATCGATTATTATTCATTCCGTTTAAATATCCCTAATTCATCATATAAAAACGAACAATACGATATTTCTTTAAAAAAATTTTATCCTTAAAATTAGAATAAATTGATATTTGTAACAAAATATATTTGTTAAGAAAATTCCGTATTTGTAAAGATAATTCTAGAAATTTCTCTTTAACTCTATTATATAATATAGTTAACAAATGTCATTTATTTTATTATAAATACATACATTAATATTCTAAGCTATTATTTTAAATTATAATATGAATGTTAATTGAGAAAAATCAGGTTTAGTTCTCAATATACATCGAAAAATCGTCAGTCCATATTGCCAGTAATTGTCAGTTATGGATTAGCGTTTTTCTGCATCATAACTTCTCCACTCTTCGCAATTTTTTGTAATAATTTCTCGATTTGGTTCTTTGCATACCACTGTATTACCTTCTTCAAAAATTCTCTTTGGTTTTCGTTACATTTCTCACAGTTAGTTATGAGAGCTTCGCGGAACATTTCTGGAATTAAAAGGAATTATTTTTTGTTTATTCTTTAATTCAAAATAATCAATTTTACTTTTCTAATTACCAAATCCCAATACCTAAATACCCTTTGATATTAAGGGTTCATCTTCTATATTACGATCGCAATGAATTTTGCAAAAATATCGTTGAATAAATATCAATTTCTGTTCAATTAATATGTCCATGCTGTTATATCGAGAATTATTAAAGATAGACGAGAAAAAAATGAAAAAAACTCTTCAATGAAGTTATTTTGATGTCATTTTTAGTGTATTCAAACTGCATTCGAAAATTTTAATTGTTCTCCCTTATAAAAATAAAAATTAGGGAGTAAATCGGATATAACGGAAGAGTAACAGAAGTGTGAACGAAACTCCTAGAAGACGAAAATTGGAACAATGAAATGTGAAAGAAGCATTTACGTTTCTTTTACATATTAATGCTCCAATTTCCTTCTAGAAATTTCGTTTACGCTTTTGTTACTATTCCATTTTATCAGATTTATACTCCGATTTTTATTTTCATCAGAGCCTTTTTTCTACAAAATTTTGTTAGAAATAAACACGATTCCCACATCACACAAATCATCTAAACGTAATCCCATCCAAGAGGTTATTTAACTTTCCGCCTAACTTTAATTAGATTCCGAGATATCAGCATAGACATTAAATCAAATATCTTATACAGATTTACAATTGAGCAATGGATTAAAATTCTGTTAAAGTCTGAAAATAACTTGCAAATCTTATTGAGGAAAAAGTTTGTCCATATTTTTTAATTCAAAATTATTTATACAATATCTTCGTCAAAAATGAACGAAATTTAAATTAAAAAAAGAGCATTATAGCTTGAAATCTTTACTTTCGAAAGGTTACTATATTTTTTGAGTTTGGTAATTTTTACATTTAAAAAACTACGAGCTGAAAAAAAATGAAAAATTTTCTTTTTACTCTTTGGAAGTCTCTTATATGCCCAAAAAAAGTTCCGAAAATTTTCGACTATGTATCTTGAAAGCTTGAAGCTGCTTCTACAAAATCATTTTTTAAAAATGTTTCTATGATTTTATATTCCTGAGTTATCCGCAAGTTATGTAAAAGAGCATTCTGATTTCGATTGCTCATAACTTCGATAAAAATCATTATACCGCAATTTAAAAAACAGATTCTTAAAGCTGAAACTTTGTTCTAGCGAATAATATAATTGTAATGAAAATTTCACAATAAATCAAATACTTTTGCAAAAAAATTTGTTAAAATATGAAGAAACTTTTTTCCGATCTAATATTCTAGCGTTTCTTTTTCCTTTTGGAGTTTTAGTACGCGAATTTCCTTTTTACATCGTAGATTATTTGGAAACTATAAATATCTAGACGTTAAAGAAAAATCGATTTCGTATTGGTCAAACAAATTTTCTCTGTCACAAAACAAGAAAAAATAATTCTATATAATACATACTATACATCTATATAGTAGTATTATACACATAGGTACCTGTTATCTCCTTTTGTACTCTTGATGTACATGGTGCTGTATTCATGTAGCATTTCTGATATTCATCTCGTAGAGTGTCGTTACGGATAATAGCGCCAATATCAACATTATCGAATTCATCGGTATAGCGCTCCACTGCAAGAACGTACACTAGTACGTTCATAGCAATGATTAATACGATACGATTTAACTGAGACATTGTTTCCACAGTTATGATACTTGATTTACTAAATTATAAATGAATCGCTTTCTTTTATATAAATCTAACTTAAAAGAAAAACCACGTGATGTATGTGCAAATGCAAAATATTTACAGAAGATCAATAAGCGATAAAAAAACCTTTGAGAGCCGATATTGGATGTTAAGTCAATTCGCATTCATATGTCGATGTCTATTAAATTAATAAGTTTACTAAATAATCATTAATGTAAAATTTAATAAATAAGATTAAAATTAAAATTAAATGTAATTACTTAAAATTTACATTTTGCTATTTGAATATTGATATAATATGCAATGTTGACAACTCATGGAACTGATAAGAACATTTGTCACACAATAACACAACTGGATCTCCAATAAAACTATGAAAGAGGGGGAAGGAATTAATTTTTTGGAATTAAAGTGAATTAAAGTAGAATTTCTATACAGAAGATTTAGCAATTATGATTAAAA
>NW_017305895.1:1628493-1637864 GCF_001594115.1 Trachymyrmex septentrionalis
AATTTAGTAATTCCTTATTTAATTCCGCTAATTTCCTTTTTACATTGTAGATTATTTGAAAACTGTAGATACGTAGACGTTAAAGAAAAATCGATTTCGTATTGGTCAAACAGAAATTTTCTCTGTCACAAAACAAGAAAAAATAATTCTATATAATACATACTATATATACATCTATATAGTAGTATTATACACATAGGTACCTGTTAAATCCTTTTGTGCTTTTGTACATGGTGCTGTTTTCATGTAGCAGTTGTGATATCCTTCACGTAGAGTGTCGTTATTGAGAACAGCGTCAATATCAAGAACATTATCAAATTCATCGGAATAGCACTCCACTGCAAGAACGTACACCAGTACGTTCATAGCAATGATTAATACGATACGATTTAACTGAGACATTGTTTCCACAGTTATGATACTTGATTTACTAAATTATAAATGAATCGCTTTCTTTTATATAAATCTAACTTAAAAGAAAAACCACGTGATGTATGTGCAAATGCAAAATATTTACAGAAGATCAATAAGCCATAAAACACCTTTGAGAGATATTGGATGTTATTGCAATTACGTTTTATTGTATATGATAATTGAAATAGACGTTTCAATCCTTTTAGTTTGGAATTTTTTCAACTACATTAATGATAAGACAATATATAAAATATATATAATAATTACCATTAAATACAAAATTGAATATTAAATTGTGTGAATTTACAGTTTTTTTCGTCGTAATTTGAACTGTAATAATGTGTATTTGAATAAGTCAATTCGCATTCATATGTCGATGTCCATTAAATTAACAAGTTTACTAAATAATCATTAATGTAAAATTTAATAAATAAGATTAAAATTAAAATTAAATGTAATTACTTAAAATTTACATTTTGCTATTTGAATATTGATATAATATGCAATGTTGACAACTCATGGAACTGATAAGAACATTTGTCACACAATAACACAACTGGATCTCCAATAAAACTATGAAAGAGGGGGAAGGAATTAATTTTTTGGAATTAAAGTGAATTAAAGTAGAATTTCTATACAGAAGATTTAGCAATTATGATTAAAAATTGTTGAAAGTTTACAATTCTATGTACAAATTTTTTTAAAGATATGACTTAACTTTTTACGTCCTATATTTAATGGTACTTGTTTTTAACGTTAAATGATAATTCGGGGTTAATTTTTTACATTAAAAATTAACTTAATTTAACAATTTTTTAATTGCAGCAACATAAAATGATTTTCGTAATCTAAATTTTAGAAGCTACATAAATAGATTACATCAATACATCTTTCAAATAATTTTATTATATTACGACGAAATTTTAGTTTAAATTTTTATTAGAAAAATATATAATATTAAAAGATTTAAAAGTCGTAAAATAATTGAACTGAAAAATTTTTTTTACATTTAAACAGTATCAACTCCAATTTGATTATTATTATAACTAAATGTGATTAATAAACGATTAATATTTGTATATTATGTATTTTTGTATATTATGTATTTTTGAAAATATATACATTGACAGAAGCATACATAAGGCAGATAAGTTCTATTTTCATAAATTATTTACTAATATGTGAGATAACTAATTTTTTGCGGATTATTGCATAGACAATTGTGAATATAATGTATATATTTATTGATATTTTATATTTCTAGAATCTGGGAAATTACTAGACATTATAAAATGCATTCTTATTTCTAAATATATTCATAGAATATTTATTAAAGACTTAATAATTTTAGATTGCGAAAGTATTGAAGTATAAAAAAAAACTTTATTTATATACAGTGTTACAATTACTGTCTTAAGTGCAACTGTACATAAACATTAAAAAATATTTTTTATAAAATTATTTATTATTTTTTTTTCTATTGATTTTTGAAGCAACGAGAATAATATTTTAGAAAGCCATATAAATAATTTATTGTATTAATCAGCTAAAAAATTTAAAAAATTGGTCTGTTTTATGTTTGCCATTCATGCTATTGGAGACTCGTATACCAAAGCGGTTATAAATATATTTCCGTCTGTGCGTGCGCATATAATTTATATAAACACTCAATTATCTAATTAATACCAATAATGTTAAAAAATAATGAATATATATAAAACAGATGTACAATTTGTGTAGTAGCTATTATCCAATAAGATCTTGAACATTGCCCTTCTCAACCAGAAATTTCAAACTGAATTTTTGTTTCCAACTTGAACCTTCTTTGTTGATTTTCCATAAAATATTCGTTAATAAATAGAAGGAAAGATAGTATTTCCATAATTTATGAGGATCATTGATCCTTATAAATTATCAAAAATGAATTTTCTTATTGTTGCAATATGTTTATCATTGTTATTTATTAAATTTAGAAGAGGATACAATATCAGTATAATTTTTCATTATATTAATAATCGTATATTTATTATATTTACTAATAATAGTTAGAGTGTTCTTAAAACAATATTTTATTTATTTCATCACAGCAATTAATTTTGTTAAAAATTGTTATATGTATCAAATCTTAATTAATTAAAGCCGGTATTTATAGTCAATTCTCATATTCAAGACGTCTTAATTTGAATCTTGAGATGTTATGAATCAATTAGAAAGAGCCGCATTAGCGTCTTAAGACATACTTAAGACGATCGAATCTTAAAATTAAATCCGACTAGAAATACCGACTACAGTAACGTTAATTATACAATATATGTTTTAAAGGCAAAATATATCAAAAAATAATTTTTTTTATTTATTTTGTAAAATTTGTGCTAGATACGTGTAACATATGTTAATAAAAGTGAAATATAATTAAAAAAAAGGGTATAAATTTTTACATTACTGCGATAATTAAACAATAAATAATAAAGATTTAAATATTATTTAATTTATTTTTTCTATAGCATTGTACAATTCGTCTCAATGATAAAATGTTTTATAAACTTGTATTTTTGCTTTAAAAATTGTTTTACATATTAGATATAAATAAGTTTTAATCCTTTTTTTACAGAAAAATTGATATTTATTTACAAAAAAACCGAAGCACATATCAGTCTTGAAAATAATCTCCATCACTTTCGACACACTTTTGCCATCTCTCAAGCAGCTGGCGAATCTCTGCTCGGAAAAACGATGGTGGTTTTTATTCAATAAATTTGATTATAGAACTTTTTATCTCTTCGGATGTTTGAAAATGCGTATCAACGAGATGGTAGAGAACGAAACAAGTAGACATCCGTATGAGCCATATTTGAAGAATAAATCGCGTGATGGAGAATTTTCCAGCTTAAAGTATAGATTAATTCTTTGCAGGAGCGATTCAATTGCGCACTGCAGCAATTGCTCACTGCCAGTCACGGCGACTTCTGCCTAGGGAGGTATTTTTATTTTTTTTTCTAGCGTTGTGATTGGCTTGTGCGCAATTGAACCGTGGGCAATTGCAAGCCTCTCATTCTTTGATTGCTATCGTCGAATAGGGCCGTGCATTATCATGCAGCAGTATCATCTGACGCGTTCCCTGGTCGGTATAGAGTCATTTTCGTCCAATTTCGTCACTTAAACGCATCAATTGTTGATAACGCCCAGACGTTATACTTTCTCCAGGTTTAGCAATTCAAAGCATAGTCACTTCTTATCATCAGTTAGGACTTTAAACAGACGATCTTTCTGTTTAAATCTTGACAACATTGGCAAATTGCTGTGTCGTAGCGACTCGCTTTGTAGTTTGGGCTGAGCATGTGCAGAACCCAACGGAACCAGCCTTTTGTATTTTTCCCTACAGCTTCTGCAATCGATGGGAAATCGCTTGTTAAATGACACCCAGTTCAATAAGCTCCTTTAGTGTTTGACAAGGATTTTCGTAGCTGATCCATTTCCTCGTTTTCAACTTTTTCTAATGCTTCCGAACGATATTGATAGGAAAGATCGAAATTACCCATTCGAAACTTTTTGTACCACTTTTTTCTATGTACTTTCTAACATCGCATTTTCTCCTAAAGCGGAACAAATCTTTTTTTTTTGCTTCGAGAACACTTTTTTAATTGAAAAGCGAATAGAGTATAATACCTCACGTGATTGTCGGACGACATTGTGCTCACTTTTAAGGTTTGTGGGTTTTTGGCGTCTAGTAAGATATTCGTATGTAGATTTTTTTATCATAAATTTGAATTATGAATTCTCAAAGCAGCGGGAAAAAGATTTAAATTTATATAATAGTAAAGTTACAGTTGATTAATTCGGAGAGATCAGAATTTATTTGTAGAGTTGACATATGTATTATTTTCACATACGCATCATATTATTTTAATAATTGATGCAAGAGAAAAAATGTTTTATTTATAATTATATAAAATTATAATTATATATACATATAATACAATAAACAATAAAAAAATTATATATCATTTTATATAATTATATATATAACATTTTTCTCGGGTATATATTTAAATATGTATATGTACTTAAATATATATATATAAACTATTAATGTACAATATGTTGTTGAATGTGGAATAATTAAATATAATAAAATCTTTTTATCTTTTAAAAACATTTTGTCTTATATCATCAAAAGTTTCATAATTTCCCCATAGATATTAAATTATACTCAGAATCATCGTTCAATTTTGCAACTGCGTAGATTCATTATGAGCGTGAATATGCGATCAATTTTTTCGTATTTACATTTCATAATTATTTAATTGCGTAGAACAAGATATCACGAAAACATTTATTTAAAATGACGCGAATGAATCTCTCTCTATAGAACAAATTAATAATTTATTTGTGTAACTAATAATTCACTTATTTATATATCGTGGTGTCAGAAATGTTAGCACATGTTTCTACTTCATAAACGCTCTTGAAAATTATGAATTGGAAAGAAATTTAAAAGAGAATGTAAAAAAGAAAATTATTATCAATTTGACATAATAATGAGTCGTTTACGTTGCGAATATTATATACAATTTATCATTTTAATTTTAATTCATCACTTTTTTATAAGAAGCTACAATAAGTTACGGTTTTTGTCCTCAAAACCTAGATAATCCGGCGTACAAAGTTTTATGTGATGTTTTAAAGCTTTACGTGATAAGGGCATTTTACAATAAAGACAATGCATGGTCACATTGCTTGCGCTTTTGTCAGAATGCGGTTCATCGGAAGTGACTCGAAGTTACTTGTTCGATGATGATTTTGGTGAATTTTTCGGTGATTTTTTTGGTGAATCTTTCTTCATATTTAGTTGACAATTTGTAAATAATTGATTAGCTGAAGATCGTATACGTAGCTCGTGATTGGACAACTTGAAATTGCTTGTTGAATATGAACGTACAAATGTTTCATTTTTATTTATTTCTCTATCAATGCAATACGTATTCTAACACAATGCTGAAAATGATTTTTTGCCACTTTTATTGTGTGCCATTACATAAAAAGAGTATAGTACATAGTATAATGTAACTTAAGAATAAGATTCAATTTTAGGGATCTGTGGCTGATTGTGAACCAAAAATTTGTATTGTGATTTGTCAATTTCACGTAATTCGAAAATATATTAGATATTAGCTGCGTTCAGCAGAAAAAGCTTTGCAACTATTATACGATTCTTTAATATGATTTGTTTATACATTTAATCCAGTAAGAACTAAAGGTAAGATCAATCACATCAAAGAATTTTACAACTTTTGCAAAGCTATTTTTCTGAACGCAGCCATTTTATCAGAAAAAATATTTATAGTGGTGCGAACCTCAAAATTTAAACAGCTCATATAACTTAAATTCGTTAAAAATAAATAAAATTTCTATTTAAAAAAAGATTTTTAAAATTTAATCTCTCTACTTTCGAAAGGTCGCTATGTTGTTTCTATAAATTTGCTAATTTTTACATGTACATGGTGACTGAATTGTATGGCCACACTCGTCCCGAGCAGGTAGAACGGACTAAATTAAGTCGAAAAGTCCTGTACTATTTTGCAATGCTCGCAATAATTAATGAAATATTAATGTTTAAAGATAGCCGAATACGCGCGTCCGCCCGAAGGTACTCACTATTGATATTACCGAAAATACGGCTCATCGAGCGCACAATTGGTCCACAAGATGGCCAATCCAGCCATCTTGTATAAAATTACGAGCTGGAACAAAATGGAAGATTTTCTTTTTACTTTGTGCATCTGTCACATAAATTTAATAAAAGATGCAAAAAATTTTCCGTACAAAATCGTTTTTTAAAAACGTTTTTTATGATTTTTTTTTCTCTAGCAGCACAATTCATTGGCGAAACGTTAGTTAAATTTTGGCATACATTGGGGATATGTTGGGCCAATAGCACCGATAATTGTGTTGCTAAGATTGTTATTGAGTTATCACGGATTAAATAAAAAGAACATTTTGACTTTGATTATTCATAACTTTAATCATCATACCGTAATTAAAGAAATAGATTCTTAGAACTGAAACTTTGCCCTATTCAAACGATAATTACAAAAATTTTTGAAGAACATGTAGACATTTTAATGTTTGATACTTTTGTTTCGATTTAATATAACTTTTTTTTTACACATTCATTTATGTGTACTTGCATTTTACAGCCAGATCTTTCCATATATTTTTTATTAATATATTTTATTTACTTTTTCTTTTTAATTTCCTTTCTCCTTTTATATTCTTACACTGAGAAAAATTTCTAGACTTTTTCCAATAAAAACAAACTAATAATCCTTTCAAAATATAACAAACGGATATTTACGATTATTTTCATCGGATTAAAAATCCAACCAAACATCAATGGAAATAAATCGGTTGAAATGTCCGATAAAAAATATCCGATCGTTACTTTTCAGATGGATAATTTGATAATATAATTTTCCAATCGATTGTCTACACGCATATATTTCTGATCGGAAATTTGCCATTAAATAAGAGCGGATTATTCGCTCAAATTATCCGATAAAATCGAATCCTTTCGATCATTTTTCGATCAAAAAATATCATAGATTAAACTATTCTGTATATACAATAAACAATAAGCTGTCTCCTTATACTTGATAGAAATTAATGTATTAAATTTAAAACAATAGTTTATTAAATATAAGCAACGGAGAGAATATTTTATTGTATATGAAACCATATAATCCATGAAATTAGATCGAAAAATGATGGAAAAAATTCAACTTTATCAGATAATTTATTCAATTACATCCTCAGCTTTATAATACAGAATGTTCCAAAAAGATCAGATAGTTTTCTTTTTTTAATTATGTCGCCCCGTGATAAGATATAGATATATGTGATCAGATGAAATATATATGGCGTTAATTTTTTAGTGTACGAAATTTGGTATTTGGCTATGGATTTTCAGTACTTGTGCAGTGATAACGGAATGCATTCAAAGTATTAAAATCTCGTATTTTAACAAATTAAGCGTATAATTATACATCTTATCAAGAGGTGTAATCATACGGCGTAATTAAAAAAAAACTGTCCGACTATTTTAGAACTCATTATCAAATGAGCTAAAAAGTGAAAATCACATTAATAAGACAAAACAACAAGAAATAATAAATTATTAAAATAATATGTAGACTGATGAACAAAATACTGCATCTATATCAAAACAATTGTATCATATATTGGAAAGGTTGGATGTATTACAAAATTCAGTACGACATTTACAACTATTACAATATGATAATAATAATAATTTAATAAAAATTCTTGTGTTAATATTAATGCAAAATTAGTATAAAATTAAAATATAATGTACACTATATACTAAAAAAGATAGGTCTTTTAAAACGCTTGTGTTACAATTAATTAGTTTTTACTTCTATGGATATATAACCATTTACGTTCAACCGCTCTACGAGCAAGGCTGAATTCGAAATTGTGTTGCAGCCGTTCTGTCCATGACTGTACAGAGTGCTTTCGTAACCTACATATCAGTAAGTTGGGTTGCCTATCTGCTCATGGGCAGGGGCACGCTTTACTGGTAATGCCGAAAAATTAGATCGCAAGTCCGGCGGGGAATGAGACAAGAAAAATTGAATTTTATTCTGGTATTGTATAAAATTCAATAATATTATATAAAATATGTATTTAATAATACAAATAATATCTGACTTAATCTAACATAAAGGACATTTGATAAATATTTTAAAATATATATAATTATAAATATTTATAATTATAAAGCAAATATCTTTGTGTTGAAATGTATATAAAATAAATATTTGATTTATAATTACAAAGAAATGAATGCAAAGCATCTATTTCGCAAAAGGCATGAAGAACGGTGTACGTTAGAACGCATACGGTATATCGAGACAGCGAGAAGAATAGTTCAAATCGTATAAAATTAAAGAAGAGATTATATAGCGCAATATATTTTTTTTTCAAGCAGTGTCCTTATTACAGAGGATTATGTCTTTAAAAAAATACCGTTTACAATAATTCATTATTTATTGATTTAATTAAAAAATGTGTAAGGTGTAAAAAGGAACTTTGTAAGTAAAAACTTTGTACTGTCTACTATGAAAGAAATATTAGAAATCCGGAATACTTATAGTACCTTTCAAATAAAAAAAAGAATTTTTTGAAAACCTTTTGAAACAGCATTATTGCCGTATATCCCATAGGAGTGGAATATAAATATTACTCATAGGAGCAGGAGATATGTTACGGCTTATAAAAAATTTACAAATAATGCTTATAAATAAAATGTAAAATGACACAATAACTTATAAAATATATTTACAAAGTGTTATTAAGAAATAAGATGATAAATACGTACATATATGAAGTGTAGATATAATTACAATCTTCTTACATATATTATAAGTGTTATTACGTGAGGTATATATTTCAGGTAATGCATTTAGCGCACTGAATCCAATCTGAGCACTTTGTATGCTTTGGGCATAAATCCCGCCCATTAAAAATACTATATATATATCTCAAACAGGTGAAATATACAAGACAACAAATTAAACAAAGAATACAAGAGCAAAGCACTTGTATTTTACTATACAACATACTTTATTATTCCTCTACATTTATGTATCACGAAATAATCACTAAATCTTTTACGCGCTCTACAGTAATTATTTTATGTAGATTATAATTTATGATGACGCTACTTATATTGGGTGGTCCGGAAAGTCCGTGCGGATTTTACAATGAAAAATTGTATATACGATACCTTCGTCAAAAATGAACGAAATTTAAATTTAAAAAAAGGGTTTTAAAGCTTGAAATCTCTACTTTTAAAAGCTTATCACATTTTTTAAGTTTATATGAGTTTGATAATTTTTACATACCAAAAACTACGAGCTGAAAAAGACGAAAAATTT
>NW_017305895.1:1637964-1639242 GCF_001594115.1 Trachymyrmex septentrionalis
CTTTTCTCTTTGGGGGTCTCTCACGTGCCCAAAAAAAATTTACGAAAAATTTCGACTACTCATCGTGAAAACTTAAAGCTTTCCCTACAAAATCATTTTTTGAAAATGTTCCTATAATTTTTTGTTTCTGAGTTATTCGCGAGTTAAGTAAAGAAGCATTCTGATTTCGATTGCTCATAACTCCGATAAAAATCATCATATCGCAATTTAAAAAACAGATTCTTAAAGCTGAAACTTTGCTCTAGCGAATGATATAATCGTAACGAAAATTTCGCAACAAATAAAAAAACTTTTGAAAAATCAATGAAAAAATCCGCACGAACTTTCCGGACCACCCAATATTACAGCGACAAATCGATTCAACTCACAATAATTTTATTAATATTGACAGTAAGAAATTGAAATTATAACATAATATAATACTAATATAACATAAGGCATGTACCAGAGAATAGTTGCGGGAAAATTACCTCTACTCCTTCTATTTTTCCTTATTTCTACGGCATAAATTCCAGCGCGGCATATTTACCGGAGTTATCCTAAATGTAGAGATATGAAAAAACTAATAATTTGCGAAATATTTTATACTTTATTCTGACACATGTTTAAAATGTTAAATATCTCGTAAACTATTAATTTTTTTAATCTTACCTTAACAAGATAAATAATATAATGACACGGCTTAATCAGGTCATTGATTTCACAGATATGATATTTGAGACATTAAGTTATCAATAAATCATCTGTTTTATTTTAGATAAATCTTACTTAATAAAAATCATGTGAATATATGCAAAATGTAAACAGGAGATTTATTAATTAAGATTAAAATTTGAAAGTATACAATTTGTATACTTTAATTTTTTAAATACGTGATTCTCATTAAGACTTAACTTCTCATTATATTTAACGACAAAATAAGGTCATTAATTCAGAGTTAATTTTTTCTTAGTGAAAATTGATTCAATTAAGAATACTTACACTACAGCAACTAGAAAAGGTGTTTGGCCTAAATTTCAGGATCTACATAAATAGATTACGTCAATGCACTTTTCAAGTAATTTTGTTACACTACGTCGAAATTTTTATTTAAATTTTGGTTATAAAGATATATAAAATTAAAAGATTTAGAAGTCCCAATAATTAATAAGTTACTTTGACACTTATTTAAACAAAATCGGCTCCAACTTGATTATTATTCTAATTAAATGTAATTAATAAATTATTAATATTTATACATTATGTATTTTTTTGTATACATATATATATATATATATA
>NW_017305895.1:1639773-1640949 GCF_001594115.1 Trachymyrmex septentrionalis
TTCTTTGCATACCACTTTACTATCTTCTTCAGCCATTCTTTTTGAGTTTCGGTACATTTTTCGCAGTTAGTTATGACAGCTTCGCCGAACATGTCTGGAATTAAAAGAAATTATTTTTTTATTATTCTCTCTTTAATTAAAAATAATCAATTTTACTTCTCTAATTAACAAATGTACGAAATAAATAACAAAAATACAAGGACTCTTCATATATAAAATAAATAACAACAAATGAAGGGCGAAGTAAGAGTCAACGCATTCCGTAAAATGACATGTAATTAAATACATAAATTAAAAGTATAGAAAATGTAAAAAAAGAAGAAAAGATGTATTGTATACTAAGGTGCGTGGCGATTCGTTTCAGCGAGCGGTCACATTGGTCGATACAATGTCCGTTTTGTCACATCTGCATTCCATCCTTCTTTATGTTTTTATACTATTTGTTATACTTATATAGATACATTAGTTCTGATCTTTTACATATGTTTGCTGAACTTTGCTATGAGACATGACACTGTTTTGACTGTTCAATCGTACGAATAATGTCGAGTTCTACATCGAGACTCAATCGAACTGCGTGTATTCTTAATCTGTGAACTTTTGCGACAATTATTTTTTACTCTATTTCCATTATGTTAACATCTGAAGAGGGTTCAATCCGGTAGCCGAAACTTGTAATGTTTACCTTTCACCATTATTATTTCTTAGTATACATCTTTTCTTCTTTTTTTATCTTTTCTATACTTTTAATTTATGTCTTTAATTATGTCTTTTTACGGAATGCGTTGACTCTTACTTCGCTCTTCATTTGTTGTTATTTAAATATACGAAATCCCAATACGTAAATGACCTTTGATGTTAAGGGTTCATCTTTGACATTACGATCGCAATGAATTTTGCAAAATTATTATCGTTGAGTAAATACCGATTTCTGTTCAATTAATATGTCCATGCTGATATATCGAGAATTATTAAAGATAGACGAAAAATGAAAAAAACTCTTCAATGGAATTATTTTGATATCATTTTTAATGTAAAACTGTACTCGAAAAATTTGACTATCCCTTTTTTTCATCAAATTTTGTCGGAGATAAGCATGGTTTCCACACCACACAAATCACATTAACATAATCTCATTCAAGAGCTTATTTAACTTTCTGTCTAACTTTAATTAGG
>NW_017305895.1:1641049-1642608 GCF_001594115.1 Trachymyrmex septentrionalis
ACATTAGGTTCCGAAATATACATATTAAATCGAATATCTCATATATATTTACAATTGAGCAATAAATCAAAATTCTGTTAAAGTTTGAAAAAACTTGCAAATCTTATTGAGGAAAAAGTTTCTTCATATTTTTTAATTCAAAATTGTTTATACAATATCTTTGTCAAAAATGAACGAAATTTAAATTTAAAAAAGAGTTTTATAGCTTGAAATCTCTACTTTCGAAAGGCTATATTTTTTGAGTTTGGTAATTTTTACATTTAAAAAACTACAAGCTGAAAAAAAAAATTTTCTTTTTACTTTGGAGGTCTCTCAAAAAAAAGGTGCCCAAAAAAAATTATTAAAATTGTCGACTGCCTATCCTAAAAGCTTGAAGCCTTTCTACAAAATCATTTTTTTTTTAATGTTTCTATGATTTTTTGTTCCTGAGTTATTCGCAAGTTATGTAAAAGAGCATTCTGACTTTGATTGCTCATAACTCCGATAAAAATCATCAAACTGTAATTTAAAAAACAGATTCTTAAAACTGAAACTTTGCTCTAGCGAATAATATTATATAATTGTAACGAAAATTTCGCAACAAATGAAAATCTTTTGCAAAAAAATTTAAACAAAAATAATACGAAACTTTTTCCCCGACCTAATATTTTATCATTTCTTTTCGTTTTTGGAATTTAGTAATTCCTTATTTAATTCCGCTAATTTCCTTTTTACATTGTAGATTATTTGAAAACTGTAGATACGTAGACGTTAAAGAAAAATCGATTTCGTATTGGTCAAACAGAAATTTTCTCTGTCACAAAACAAGAAAAAATAATTCTATATAATACATACTATATATACATCTATATAGTAGTATTATACACATAGGTACCTGTTAAATCCTTTTGTGCTTTTGTACATGGTGCTGTTTTCATGTAGCAGTTGTGATATCCTTCACGTAGAGTGTCGTTATTGAGAACAGCGTCAATATCAAGAACATTATCAAATTCATCGGAATAGCACTCCACTGCAAGAACGTACACCAGTACGTTCATAGCAATGATTAATACGATACGATTTAACTGAGACATTGTTTCCACAGTTATGATACTTGATTTACTAAATTATAAATGAATCGCTTTCTTTTATATAAATCTAACTTAAAAGAAAAACCACGTGATGTATGTGCAAATGCAAAATATTTACAGAAGATCAATAAGCCATAAAACACCTTTGAGAGATATTGGATGTTATTGCAATTACGTTTTATTGTATATGATAATTGAAATAGACGTTTCAATCCTTTTAGTTTGGAATTTTTTCAACTACATTAATGATAAGACAATATATAAAATATATATAATAATTACCGTTAAATACAAAATTGAATATTAAATTGTGTGAATTTACAGTTTTTTTCGTCGTAATTTGAACTGTAATAATGTGTATTTGAATAAGTCAATTCGCATTCATATGTCGATGTCCATTAAATTAACAAGTTTACTAAATAATCATTAATGTAAAATTTAATAATAAATAAGATTAAAATTAAAATTAAATGTAATTACTTAAAATTT
>NW_017305896.1:0-1976 GCF_001594115.1 Trachymyrmex septentrionalis
AATCTGAGTATTAGTCGAACACCGGCATGTTGCTGACGCTTATGCTGAGCGGGAAGAGCACCGTCCTCGCGGCAAACTACTTTCCCGCCATAGATTTGAGTGACGGCGGTTACGAACTCGGTCTGGCGATTTTTGAGACTTATCACACTATACCAAATGTGAATAAATCGAACAACAAATTTTATTTTGCCAGATACGGAAATTACAATTCCCGAAGGTTCGTACAAAGTGCGAGATATAAATGAATTTCTGAAACGCGCGATTTTACGTCTTCACCGCGACGCGCTTGAAACCGCTGACGTAGTGAGCGGTGACAATAAGAACAATGACGTCGATGATAACAATGTGGGTGGAGAACACCCGATTACGGTCCGCGCAAACTACAACACCATAAGATGCGAGATTAGATGTGCGTACAGAATAAACTTTGACAAGCCCAACAGAATTGGATCGCTGCTGGGATTATCGTCGAAGCGTATACTGCGTCCGCGAAGATGGCACAAATCGGACATGTCGATCAACATAATGAACGTAAACGTTATCCGTGTAGAGTGCAACGTGACCGCGGTTGCGTACAGCAACGGCAAAAGCGTGCACACGATACACGAATTTTCACCGAGCGTGCCGCCAGGATATAAGATATCGGAAAGGCCGGCGCAGATCATTTACCTACCGATCGTCGCATGGAGCATTACGGATTTAACGATACGCGTCGTCGACCAGAACAGACGATTACTCGATTTTCGCGGAGAAGAGATCACCATTAGAGTGCACGTATGACGTAAACAGTGATAACGTGAGCGTGAGATGCTCGTGTTGAACGGAACGGAGCGCACACAGAGAGATAATGTATTCTTTACAAGGCCAACGACGTCACAGCTCGATAACACTCGCTCATCCAACTGCATTAGGAAGAAGAAGAAGAAGCTCAGCGCGGCGAACGTTACATTTTTAAAGTCTTTGGGGTTTGCGGTGCGCAACATTTGAGATGACTGATATCCTAAACATTAAAGACGAGCCGATCATCGATGATCGCATCGTCAAGATTGAGACTCACACGTACAACCCGTTCGCCAACACAACGTTTGGGTACAGCGACGAGATATCATAAGAATACCCATACAGCAACAGGATCTATACACATTGCCGTAAATATAGAAAGCTTTCTATACATCGAGGGAAAACTGACAAAGAACAAAGTGGTCCAGGGTGCTAACATCTCATTGGGAAATAATTGCGTTGCGTTTATATTCGATGAGATTTGATATGAACTCAATGGTGTGGAGATTGATCGTAACAGAAACGTGGGCATAACTAGCACGATCAAAAACTATGTAACAGTTTCATCCAACAGAAGCGTGATTCTGCGGAATGCAGGCTGAGATGCGCAGACTACTGCCGGATACTTTAATTTCTGTGTACCGCTCTACGTACTGCTGGGATTTTACGAAGATTACAGACGTGTGGTGATCAATGCTGGTCACGAATTGATTTTAATACGAGCGCGCAACGACAACAATTGTTTGACGGGAGATTCAGCGACAGAGCCGACGCTCGAATTATTCAAAGTACAGTGGCGAATGTCGCACGTGTTATTGAGCGAGATAAATAAGCTGTCGTTGCTGCGCGCTTTGGAGAGCGGACGATATCTGAGCATGATATTTTCGCTCTTGGGATCTGTACGAGTTTCTGCTCTTGCAGAGCACAACCAAGCATCCATGGGCCATCAAGATGGCTAGTCAGAAAAGCCGCGCTACGTCATTTTCGCTATGCAAACAGGTCAAAAAAATATCATGTCTGAGGATGCAAGTCGATTCGACCATTGCAAATTAACAAATTCTAAACTCTACCTGAATACGGAATGTTATCCGTACGATGATTTGAATCTAAATTTTGATAAAAACAGATGCTTGATTCTATACGACTTGTACGCGTTTCTGCAAGGGCTAGTATGGATACGAGTATCTCGAGCCGAG
>NW_017305897.1:0-518 GCF_001594115.1 Trachymyrmex septentrionalis
ACAATTATTTAAGAGCAACTTCGAAATAAGTGAAAAAAAGAAATCCTGCGTCTTTACAGTCTAAATTAACTCACGAATTGTAAAATGTATACAATTAGCTTATATACATATAATCAATATACTAGGTTTTCTATAAATTATACTATAATTATTAAAAAATTAATACTTATCAATAATCTACCGAAGAGGTTAATAAATTTAAGTTAGAAGTTTAAATTTAAGACTTTTGTTCAAGAGTATGATCGAAATTTTCTGTGCAATGTATACTGTTACTATCGAATGGATACAAATACTTTCGGGATAAAGAATTACCATAAAAGGCACATGATCCATATGTAATTCAGGTACATTGTTAATTGATCGAAGCGAATGACATCGTTGCTGAGAAGATTCATGATCTGTCCGGTACGGGTTTGGTTCATGGCTGCTTTGTTCA
Source organism: Trachymyrmex septentrionalis (assembly GCF_001594115.1). NCBI lineage: Eukaryota > Metazoa > Arthropoda > Insecta > Hymenoptera > Formicidae > Trachymyrmex > Trachymyrmex septentrionalis. The sequence goes on from NW_017305897.1 coordinate 437, forward strand.
ACCGTCATAACTATAACAGTGTTAAAAATAATTTTAAATTAAGTAATAGATGTTTTCACTTTTTTTTGCTCCATCCATACAT
>NW_017305897.1:618-944 GCF_001594115.1 Trachymyrmex septentrionalis
GATACATAAAGAAAAATGCATGTTATGCTTTATGTATCGATGGAGCAAAAAAAAGTGAAAATGATTTTTACAAAAAATATATTCAAAATTCCCTATAAAAATTGTAATAAAACTGAATAAAGCAGCTTAATATAAATTAGAATTATTCATCTTGTAATCAACCATTTGTAACATCTCTGATTGTGAGACACACATATTCCCATACATGCTTATTCTTTTCTTGTATGTTATTATTAATAGTGGTATTTGTATAAGTACGTTCCTATAATTTGGTAATATTTAATAAGAATATAAAGTTTTTGATTATTAAATTATAAAAAAATTAT
>NW_017305897.1:2144-3374 GCF_001594115.1 Trachymyrmex septentrionalis
AAGTTTCGCCAAGGAGATTTCAGTCTTAAAGATGAATCGCGTGCTGGACGCCCTGAAAAGATTGAAACGGACGAATTGCAAGCACTGCTGGATATAAACTCTGCGCAAACTGAAAAGGAGCTTGCAGAACAGCTTGGCGTTACGCAGCAAGCCTATTTTTTCGTTTGTTTTTAAATAAAGATTGAATTTTACAAAAAAAAGCTCAGAACTTTTTTGTACACCTAATACTTTACAAATTTTGCTCCAAGCAATTATAAAAATAAAAAAAATCAAGTTATTTATATAGTGACTTGTTATTTTATATTTTGAATATGTTAAATTCCACATTATTCTAAATAAAATTCTAAAACAATAATGTTACGTCCGGACCCCACAGTTCTTTTCTTTGACTAAAAACTTTCATCATAAAAATTATTAACAAGTAACTTTTGTCACCATAAAAATTATTAACAAGTAATATCGATAGGCCATCTGTTACAATAGAGACGAGCCGAGTAACATTTACTTTTTCAAACTAATAATCCATTCGGAACAGAGTCCGTTGGATTAGATATTGGAACCAAGTGCCAAATGAGCGAACTTTATCCCGAAGAACGGGAAGAATAAATAGATTAGAATTATAAAAACAGCAGTTGTCTGCAACAAATGACACATGTGGCTCAAAACTATTGGACATCCGGCAAATGGTCGATAACGAAAGTTATCTTAGACACATAACCCTGTATCCCATTTCACAACCGATATCCCTAATCCTAATCCTAGATTAGCCCAACAGCACACGTGTGCTCTGCTCCCGGCACCACTAAATCGCGAATATAAAAGAGGTCCTCCACGAGAAACAGGTGCCATACCTTCAGATCGACCGTTATTCTGTCGGTCCGTGGTCACCATCAATAAATATACTTTACCGAATTTACCGGTCTGTCAGCAAAAGTGCTGAGTTGTGAAAAATCAAGTGAAATCGTACGGTGCGACTTGATCGGAGCCTCCACATCCGTGCGGCAACCCTCCGTAGAGTGCTGGGACCAACAATTTCGGCCGTTAGATCCATCCACATCTGCGGAACAACAATAAGTCCCATTCACAAACACCCTCACACTCACACACACTCACACACACACACACACATGTGTATATGTATAAGAGAACCATCCGCTATAATTTATACAATACTAAATTATAGTGCCGCGCCGAACCGTCCTTACAAGGCTTCGAAGCCGGGCCTATCGG
>NW_017305898.1:0-818 GCF_001594115.1 Trachymyrmex septentrionalis
TCCGTTCAGTACCGCTACTCCGGCGGCACGGTGGCCCGTTCAGCGGTATCACTCCGACGGAGCACACTGCCGTAGCGAACGGGTTATTTATGTTACATATAAAAAGTCTTTATACCGTTGTTATGTATTTATTGATACAAATTTTTTTTTTCAAAGAAGAAGAAATACATAGTTTGCATGAGAATAAACTAAAAAAGTTTTAGTAAAATTAAGCCAAAGATTCTCGCTTCGAGAGAATTATATGAAAAATTTCGTTATATCTTAACGAAGTTAATTCCAAAAATATTATATTGAAATACATATCAAGAAAAGCTAAGTCATTAATTTGTGTACTGTTACATCCAGATAAAACCCTCTATCTCTTTATTATAGATATATGATTTATCTTATCTCTAGTTTAGTATTTTGTTACGTCCGGCGGACTCACGCGACTCTTTTCTTTCATAGAGATCTCGAATTCCTCGAAACACTAAAAATTTTATATTCTTCCCTTTTTTTCTCTATCTTAAAAACTAAAATAAGGAATCCGGTATCTCTTCGTGAATGTCGCTCCAAGATAAAAATCAATAATAAATACGTATGGAAAGCGTAAGACCGGCGCCAAGATTAACGGTCAAGTCGCGGACGATTCTCGCGAATCCGTAATTACAAAATTTAAGAAACGGCACGCGACGTTCAGGGGTAGATTCTGGGTGGTCCCGTGACGACGATGCATGCGCGCCTTCTCGGCGCCCGAGACATGCGTTTCTCCATAAATCTTAAGGTCATAAAATTTTGGAATTTCACTTTCCCACTCTACAGATTCCTGTCAACATCCT
>NW_017305898.1:918-1291 GCF_001594115.1 Trachymyrmex septentrionalis
ATGCGTTTCTCCATAAATCTTAAGGTCATAAAATTTTGGAATTTCACTTTCCCACTCTACAGATTCCTGTCAACATCCTTTCCTCCCCCAAAATCTTGACCAATCTAAGAGCGAAAGAAAATCCTACTCCCAGCTAACGAAACCTATTCCACCAATCCAAATTTGAGTAATCTGCGGCGATTAGTATAAAAATCGCGATTCCGCAACCCCCGAGCCAGTTTACCGTCAGTTTTTGACATAGACACCAGTCAGTTTACAGTCAGTTCACAGTCAGTTGATATAGACAGCCAGTTCACAGTCAGTTGATATTAGACAGCCAGTTCACGGTCAGTTGATATAGACAGCCAGTTTACAGTCAGTGAGATACCAGATT
>NW_017305899.1:0-970 GCF_001594115.1 Trachymyrmex septentrionalis
ACACGTACAACCCGTTCGCCAACACAACGTTCGGGTACAGCGACGAGATAAGAATACCCATACAGCAACAAGATCTATACACATTGCCGTACGAAAGCTTTCTATACGTCGAGGGAAAACTGACGAAGAACAAAGTGGTCCAGGGTGCTAGTGTGTCATTGGGAAGTAATTGTATCGCGTTTATATTCGATAAGATTCGATATGAACTCAACGGTGTGGAGATTGATCGTAACAGAAACGTGGGCATAACTAGCACTATAAAAAACTATGTAACAGCGTCATCCGACAGAAGCGTGATTATGCGGAATGTCGGCTGGGATGCGCAGACTACTGCGGCCAGATACTTTAATTTCTGTGTACCGCTCTACGTACTGTTGGGATTTTGCGAAGATTACAGACGTGTGGTGATCAACGCTCGTCACGAATTGATTTTAATACGAGCAACGACAACAATTGTCTGACGGGAGATTCGACGACAGAGCCGACGCTCGAATTATTCAAAGTACAGTGGCGAATGCCGCACGTGTTATTGAGCGAGACAAATAAGCTGTCGATGCTGCGCGCTTTGGAGAGCGGACGATATCTGAGCATGGCTTTTCGCTCTTGGGATCTGTACGAGTTTCCGCTCTTGCAGAGCACAACCAAGCATTCGTGGGCCATCAAGACGGCTAGTCAGCTCGAGAAGCCGCGCTACGTCATTTTCGCTATGCAAACAGGTCGAAAAAATATCATGTCTGAGGATGCAAGTCGATTCGACCACTGCAAATTGACCAATGCTAAACTCTATCTGAATACGGAATGTTATCCGTACGATGATTTGAATTTAGATTTTGATAAAAACAGATGTGCGATTCTGTACGACTTTTACGCGCGTTTCTGCAAGGGCTACTATGGATACGAGTATCTCCTTTACAACTTTTTTATGTAATGGCCCGTTCGTGATCATCGATTGCTCTCGACAGAACGAATC
>NW_017305900.1:0-2956 GCF_001594115.1 Trachymyrmex septentrionalis
ATATTTATTGGGTACAAAAAACGTTAATTTGATTCAACAATCACTTCTTTTTATTAAATAAATACTTATTTACTGTAAGTAAATGTTTAGTTGGAAATATTTAAATAAGTATTTATTTAAATTTAGGCCATTTTTTTCTCAATATATGTACAAATATGTATAAATGTACAGAAATATTATTCTTGCGAAACGCATAACTTTTATATACATAAATATTCATAAACACGTATAATCATGTATGAAATATATTCATACATATCCAAACATTCCTATTTCTTTTGTAAAATTACTTCTCAATATAATAAAAACAACAATAGCAATGTAAAAACATAAAAAATAATTAAAGGGATAATTTTTGCATTGTTCGTTTTATAAAAAAACAAGTTTGGAAAGATATAAAAAATTGCTCATTCTCAATTATACTCGTACTCAATAATTTTATATATAATACTAATATATTATACATAAGTAATTTTTTATATTTCTTCAAACTTGATTAACTCCTCTAAAATAAATAGTGTGAAAATTACAGTTTTAATTATTTTTAATGTTTTCACCTTACTGTTATTACATCTATTACACTAAAAAATAATTTTACAAAAAAAAAGGGATGTATGGACATTTTTCTTACAAAATTATATATGTTTACGTTTGTTTATACATATTTACACATATTTATCCATGAAAAATTTTTTATTATACTGTAACAAACATTTCTATATTATGATATCAATAGACAATTCCATTTTTATGATAACTCTAATTACTTTCTACGTATGAAGAGCAGACTTTCAAAATGCGTAATTTTTAGGAAAAAAAGAAACTTTGCACACAAGAAAATCACGCTCTTTACAGAAAATGACAATATGCCAATCAGTAGGAAAATTAAACTTCAGTAGTGAAATATTAAACCAAATTGCTAAACAATTGCTAAAAATGTTAAACGAATGCTTTTTGTTTGTCTCTAGTTAAAAAACATAATGCACTTCGAAATGTCTACGTTCTTTCAGCATGTAAATTAACGCTGAAAAAATGCTTTCTGAACATTTCAGAGTAGCTTATAATATAAGTCTTTCGACACACCATCACACTGAATACTATGCCACATTTATCTAAAAAAATAAAATATTGGACAATATGTATTTCGAAATTCTGCTGTTCATATATTTTTTAATTTTCTATATTTCACATATTTAAAAAATACGAATATTTTATTATCTTTTATTTTTACTTTCAAATGTACCAAGACGTTATATTTTAGTGTAAAGAGAAAAATGCAAACATTTATAAAAAACCACATCGAATTAGTCTATTTATATCATTCTTTTAAGATTACATTACTTAACAAAAAGAACACCAGGTGAAGAGGTCGAGAATTTTAATGTGGTTTTTACAGGCTGTTCTTCAACAAAAAAAAACGATAAGTGTCAGGCCATTTCAGCCATTGGCCCATAGTTGGAAATTATGATTAGGAACAAGTAAGTCATATGTTTGTAATCTTCTTTTTATTAATATTAACTGATTTATTAATAATAATAGAAAACTAATCTTGTTCTGTAGACGTACTTTGTAGACGTACGGAATAATATAAATCATAAAAACAAGAAAAACATAAATATTTACTGCATTGTGAACATACTTACGAATGAATTTTTGCAGACACAATAATTGTTTTTCTAATATCTGGCGGAAAGCAGATTTGGTTGACATTATGGAAATAGCTTCTTTCAGAAATCAATTTTGATGAGAACCAAATTTTTTTATTCTAAAATAAAATTCATTCTAAAATTCATTTGTAATATGTTCACAATGTAATAAATATTTATGTTTTTCTTGTTTTTATGATTTATATTATCCCGGACAATGTTCGTCTACAAAACATAATTAGTTTTCGATTATTATTAATAAATTGACTAATGTTAATCAAAACAAGATTACAAAAATGACTTACTTATTCCTAATCATAATTTTCAATTTCTAATTTCAGAGACTGTAACAGTTTTCATTACAATCTTATTTATGCGTTCATGTGAATAATAACGACGATAATGATGATAATAATAAATATTCTATATAAATGAGTGTTTAATTATTATCTAAAAAATATTAATTTGTAATAATATGTAATTTTATGAAATTTGATCACAATCAAAAAGTAATTAAAATTAATAATTAAATTAAAATAAGTTTATAATGAAGTTTATACTGATATTTTTACTCATACAGTACGTTTTTCAAATTACTTCAATAATTATATAAAAAATCGATTTCTTCGAAACTATGAGTCAATAGCCCGTCATCTGATGTTCCCCTTGTTAGTATCAAATTAAGTTTGAATTACTTATAATTAATATCAAAGCATTCACATTAATGTATAAATTTACAAAATTTTAGCCTTTAATAATTTTCTTAAATTAAACAGTTTTTCTCTATTGTTTTAGTTAAATTAACTAAGAAATATTAAATAAGAACAGTGGCTACTTATAAAAATGACTAAAAATAATTCAAACTGGGTGTAACGTGAAATTGTAAATTTAACAGTGCATGCACAATAAATTCTATAATGAAGGGGCATTCAGGATTAAATTTATCCTAATCTATTATAACTTATCCATTTCAAGGCAACGGATGTATGGAATGTTGTACATACATTTATCAGTATATTTTTATCAGTAAATTAATGCATATATGCATCTTGATATATAGTGTATTAATGAAATTATCACACACATCCGTTACCTCAATAAAAAAATTAATTCATTACTCACCAACCCGATGTACAACGGCGGAGTTATATCAGCAACGTCGCTACGATGATTCTGTAACAAAAATAATATAAAATCCAAATTAGAACAGAGTAAAAAAATCAACCAATATTTTAAAAAATATTTATTAAATGCAAAGTTTTCTTGAAAATAATTATATAAATTTTAAAAGTTATAATCCCTATAAGCAT
>NW_017305901.1:0-200 GCF_001594115.1 Trachymyrmex septentrionalis
AAGTAACAATATGAATTTTTTAAAATTGATTCTGAAAAAAAATGATTTTAAAAAGAAATGATTCTAAATCTCGGATGATGATTCTGAACGCAGCAAGTAGATCGCGCGCCAATCAAAATATTGCTCACTTTAGTAAACAATCGAATCAGTCGTACGCACAGTGATTCTCTGAACTGAAGAAGTATTTTTATAAAATTTAC
>NW_017305902.1:0-260 GCF_001594115.1 Trachymyrmex septentrionalis
GTGTGTGTGTGTGTGTATAAAAACTGCTATTACTAAATTAATCAATATCCTCCAATGACGAAGTCATAAATATAAATACGAGGTCTGGCTATTAAATAACAAGACTGCTTATGAAAAAGAGTTTTATTGTAAAAATTATTCTACAATTGAATGCTCCCCTTCAATGTACTCCCCTCCCCTCGCCACACACCGTTCCATTCGTTTTTTCCATTGGTCAAAGCAATGCTGGAAGTCTTCTTTTGTAAGAGCATTTAGGAGCT
>NW_017305902.1:360-834 GCF_001594115.1 Trachymyrmex septentrionalis
CGTCGATTTTCGCTTCACCTTTTCCATCGACTCGAACCGGGTTCCTTTTAAGGCAGACTTGATCTTCGGAAACAGGAAAAAGTCACAGGGTGCTAAATACGGCGCGTGTTCGAGCACTGAAGTGCCTCTAGCGGCTAAATAACGCTTTACAGACAGAGCGTTATGGGTAGGTGCGTTGTCCTGGTGCAAGATCCACGACTTGTTTTTCCACAACTCCGGCTGTTTCTTACGAACTCGCTCTCGCAGTGTTGCCAAAATTGTCAAATAGTAAGTTTGATTTACAGTTTGACCCTCTGGAACACAATTTCATTGATTTTGGTCACTGTTTGCGGAGTTGAAACAGAGACAGGTCTACCTGGACGTTGGTCATCTTCGGTGCTCTCTCGGCCTTGAGAAAACGTTTATACCATTCGAAAACACGCGCACGAGAGAATTCTCACCATAGGCCTCTTTCAACAACTTATAGCACTCAGT
>NW_017305903.1:0-344 GCF_001594115.1 Trachymyrmex septentrionalis
TATATTTTTGTCGATCGTGATATTAGTAAGTTGATCGCTATAGCTATCGTAAAAACGTAAAAAAATAAAGCGTAACGATGATGTAGATCTGTTTTTGCACATATTTATGATATCAAAGATACAAATTATTGATTAAAATTGATTAATTTTGTTTTAGAATAATATATTTATGTAACTAATGCCAATTGTATTAATTAAAAGCCATTCTAATTATAAGCTCGAAATAAGCCACGACTCCGTTTAATTTATTTAAAAAGTATACAAGCATTTTCGCTCTCACTTTTCAATAAATTATCGCTTCCTGGATTTGTAATTTCTTTTCTCGGTTCTTGCAAAGAGTTAAC
>NW_017305903.1:444-791 GCF_001594115.1 Trachymyrmex septentrionalis
ATTCTTGCAAAGAAACGATTTTTATATTCCAGGAAGAATTTTAAACAGATTTTCGAAGGATATGGGCATCATGGATGAATGGCTGCCCAAACTGATGTTGGAGGCGATCCAGGGGTTTTGCGTAATATGTGGTATACTGATTATGGAGGCGATAATTAATCAGTGGATGCTGATATTGATAGCCATACTAGTCACCTTGGTTTTCTTCGCTACGAAATCTTATATGAAGATTGCTCAAGACCTCAAACGTCTTGAAGGCGTAAGTAAGTATATTATAAGAGCAAGTAACACGTTATTAAATGAAAATGCGGCGAATATTACATTTTTGATGTCTAAATTCGTGGACT
>NW_017305904.1:0-779 GCF_001594115.1 Trachymyrmex septentrionalis
ATTTGAATGTAAAACATCAAAGAGAGTAATAAAGATTGAGATATAACACTTAATACACTTAATACACACTTTAGTTTTGAGCAACATTACTATTAGGGCAGCCGTACGCAATTAATTATCAATTCGCATTCATGAATATCCAATTTTCGTAGATTAATGCGCGACACCTGTAGCGACTGTGTCACACGTCTGTCTCCTTCAGCGGGCGCCGAGCGAATGCCGAAGTGATGACGTAGCGACATAGGCACGCTCCCCATCGCTTTTCGCCGCGAGCCTTCCTCTCGTTTCTCTCCGCGCGCCCCTTCCCCACGCTTTCGTCGCGCGAGCCTTCCCCTCGCTTCTCGCCGCGTGACGTCACACCTCGCTTTTCGCCTGTTTAGATTACACCAATTATTGCGTATGAAAAATATCCAACGGTTTATTCAGTTATTTGTATTTTACATGACTTTAACAAACGAGTATCGCCGTACATTTCGCGTTTTACTTTGTGACATCTCGAGCACAATCCTATATTATATGATTCTTTTAAACGAATTAGTTATTCGCATAAGGTATTTTTGATATTCCAACATCATATCTCAATTTTCATCATTCTTTTTAATGATTCACTTAAATAAAGGTTGATAAAATATCCTATAAATGTTCTTTATATAAAGATACATGCGAATTTACTTAATATCGTGAAATAATTTGTGCTGAATACAGTTTTGACTAAAAGTACTAAATATCTTATTGATCATTATTTAATTTTTTAGTTAATAAATTGATTTGAGACACTA
>NW_017305905.1:0-859 GCF_001594115.1 Trachymyrmex septentrionalis
CTGAAATATTGTCAATGCAAAAGTGCATGTAGGAGAATTTTTATGCCATAAAAAACTGTCGGCAAAAATAGTGTAGGTAATTGATGTAGGCAAAATTCTCCCTAAAAATTACAGATACACTGTCTCGTTGCTATATATCGAAGATTCATACACTTGAAACAATACGTTACCGTGTCTCTTAATACATTTTATAACTTTATTTATTTCTTCTAGATAAAATATTAATTTCTTTTATACAATATAAATTATCATAATTACAATTAAAGGCATGAACGTGATGGCATATTTACAACGTAATATAAGATATTGTTAGCTTTCTTCCTTAAATAACCTAACTGGAGAAATTATAATTGTTTGTTTAACTAATATTAATTATTCGCGATATATTTGCAAGAAATAACTTTCTATATACGTAACTTAAAACAAAATTCTTTTATAAGATTTATGGATATACAAGCTGCGTCAGATATTTAAGAGCATATTGATTTTAAAACTAAAATTTGTATATTTCTTAGAAAATTTATTGTATTTTAAACATTTTTACAGCAAACTAAGTGACTCGTAGGCTATAATTACTGTTCGTAAATTATGTTTGTGTCAGGATATTAATTTTTAATAAATATAATATTGTAATACTATTAGGTTGTTCGGAAAGTAATTTCGTTTTTTCCCAACAAAGAACTTATTGTATTTTTTCACAGCCAACTTCACATTTAAGCCGCATAATCATTATATATGTATATTGACAGCTGATATAGCAAGGCTTGCTTGCGAAAAAAGTTTAATTGATTCTAGGCAGTAGGTTTTGGTTGGTGCCCTATCAAATATGAAAGTGAAAAGCAGCATTTTCGGCATATTT
>NW_017305905.1:959-1369 GCF_001594115.1 Trachymyrmex septentrionalis
AAAACATCTATCGAATCAAGTACTAATTGGTATCTTATAAAGCCTGCCAGCAAATGCATTTTTTTTTCCACCTTCACTTCGGCCGCCATTTTGAAGCCGCGCATGCGTGAAATCGTTTAAAAAAATTTTTATACAATCTTGAATAAGTGACAAATAAAGTGTAAAAAGTTTGATTAAATTAATTGCATTTTACTACTGAAAAAAAATTCTTGAAAATATGCCGAATAAACCCATAAAGTGGCCATAAGAAAAAACGAAATTATTTTCCGAACAACCTAATATATTTAATAAAGACACTGTCGTATCGTAGGACCACATACACATATTGTAGGAACAAATTAGTATTCTAAAGTTTCGTTGATATTAGTATCTATATTTATATCATACAATCCATTACAAAATAAATAGTC
>NW_017305905.1:1678-4792 GCF_001594115.1 Trachymyrmex septentrionalis
CTTTTTTAACATAATAAATTAATTATAAGCATATATAAATTAATTAAATATAAAATTAGAAAATATTCAAAAGTTCAACTTACCTTACCAGAATTATAACAATCAGAGTAATTATTAGTTGTATTAAAGCAATCCATTCTGTCGTAATATTCGATGAATAAAAGGTAATCAAATCACATAATTTATGGTAATAGTTTGAGATAGTATTAAAAAATACTTTATCAATTAATTCAAAGAAAAAAGTTTGACTATCCTCGTTGTCCAATTCATTACCATATTGACTATATTCTGTACTATTCTCTGTATCTGTATCTTTGATGTATAATTCTGATGTCATACTTTTCGATATAATATCTAAAAACGTAAGAATTTGAAATTAATTACCTCGAATTTCATAAATCAAACATTTTAAGTCTAAATTATTTCTAATTATACATATACAGAATAAATTAAAAATTTTGATATATTCGAATATCTCATAAATATAAAGTTTTTAATGTTATATTATTTTTTAATGTATTGATTGCTTCATATAAAATTTGTTAACGAGGTTCAAAGGGTTAATGAGATTTAAAGGAGATTAAAGAGAGAGACCTATTTTATATTGAGTGATGTATAAAAACGATCTCAAGATAAATTTTAAATTAGAAATTAAACATTTTAATTATATAATTGAATAATCGTTAAAGTCTGTTACAAGTCAACGACTGCTACACAACAAATGTTATACTATAACTGCACATATTATATTGTATAATAATAATTGAATACATTAATCAATATGTATTTATTATATATTGTAAAATTTAAATTTATTATAATAATTAATTTATTAATTATATAGTTAAATAAAAAATATCAAAATAAATCAAGAGTTAATTTTGGTATCGAAATGTTCAGCTATCAGTAACAGAAATATTCATACAACTTGTTCAAAATTCAGACAATGTCTGAGTATCTACGTAATGGGATTAGAAATGTTCATAGAATTGCAGCTAAATTCCAAAAAACGTGGCTAGAAATTGATACAACTAGTTTTGTTTACAAATATAAAATATCTTAATTACATAAATAAATAATTCGTATTTTTAATGCAGAAAATTTGTTTTAAAACAAAAAATTTTAATTATTATATAAGAAAGTTTGTATTTTAAAACAGAAATTGTATGTAAATTTTTAAAGCAGAGAATAGTACACATAGATAATGAAGGTGTAGGCAGTTATACATATTGCAATTGATCTATAGATAATTAATGAGATGTAGCAAACGGTGCTATAGGCAGTGCATTTATAGGCAACGTGATTCTCCCAAATAATTCAATGTGCCCGGTTAAGACTTTAGTCAGTAATATAATTTACATAATTAAATAAAAATAATATTTAGAATATATGCATTAATATTTATATCGTCATTTATCGTACTATGTATGATACAGAGCCTCTTTTCCATTAAAATTATCTTCGAGATACACTATTTCTTAGTTTAATACATTTACGCATAACATAATAATTTTGGCATTTGTGTATTATTTTTTATGTGCTTTTTTATTACTATTATATAGTTCCAAATAAGCACGTTTTATATCTGATTTAAGCAATGTATATTTTTTTACCCATAGATAAAATTGTTAACATAACAGTCCATACTATTTGCGTCATAGTATAAGAAATATTAAATCTTCCTTTCTTAGATAACTTAATCGAATAAGGTAAAAATATTTACTTTATTTTAATCAATGTGGCAAACCCTGAAACAAATTTCGTTGTTGGTAACTTAAACGCAAAATAATACAGTTCAAGAACTTATATTTTACACCAGAAGGTACAATACATTTTACAGAAAATTGAGATTAAATAAAGAAAAAAATTTATTATAAAGAATGTAGAACAGGGCAAACTAGTAAACGAAGTAATAAAATATAATATAATAACTAACATTTTGACTTGGAATATACTTCGGATTAGGAATATATCTATAAAAAGTATATCTATAAAAAGCATTAAAAATTACTATTAGATATATTATAAAGATAACAGTAATAATAAATTATAATTTAATTAGAAGTAAAAATTATGGATTGAAATATTACAATTCAATTATAATTTATATTATGAATAAAAATCAAATTGATTTTCAGACATATTGGTACTTAAAAAGGTAACGTGACATTAGTTAAATTTGAATATTTCGTAACAATTTAATACTAAAATTAAATAATTAATTTTTGCCGAAATTTTTTAATTGTTACATTAATTATATAAAGTTAGTTGTATGATTATTATTAATTAAATAAATAGATCATTAAATAAATAGATAATAAATTAAAATATATTTAATTAGAAATCGAAAATATATGGAAAAAAATGTATAAAATAAAATTTAATTTAATGAACATTACAAATCTTTATCTCGTAACCGCAAAATGTTGAATAAAAAAATAAATAAAATCATATTGAAAATGTATAATCCGTTATTTATTCAATTTAAATTTTAACGCACCTCGAATATCTATTTTTTAACAAGGCATGTCATTTTTATTTAATTTTTACGATTAGCGGGCTTTAGTAATGCATTAATGAGTAATAGTAATTTTAAGAAATATAATGATACTAAACAAATGTGTGAATCTTTAATTAAAAAAGATATATGTAACGGAAAAAGAATTGAAAAATCATTGGGAAAAAGAACTACGTTACACTAGAAGTTTACAGATTAATACGTTTAATTATTACCAATGTTAACGTATCTTAAATTAAATGTAATTTTAAATTAAACGATTACCAATTCCTGCGGATTCTAAGAACCTTATGCTTTATCATTTGATTCCATGTATTATAATCACTACACTGGTTTTACATATAAAAAAATAGCGTCAAAGAAAATTATTATACACAAAGGCACAAATAATCGTACTGTTCAAATTTTTTGGAATGGAATCTTACTTAATTTTCAATTTTTAATAGTGAGAATACACTGTTCAAAATTATCATTTACTCTAATAATTTTGAATAATACGAGAGTTAGCATCATTGTGCGTCCTGAAAATTTAATAAGTTTTATTAATTCGTAATCGTTTATCTTACCAAATCAGAGTCCGCTCTTCTCTCTATGTC
>NW_017305905.1:6778-13287 GCF_001594115.1 Trachymyrmex septentrionalis
ATATAAAAAATAGCGTCAAAGAAAATTGTTATACACAAAGGCAAAAATAATCGTACTGTTCAAATTTTTTGGAGTGGAATCTTACTTAATTTTCAATTTTTAATAGTGAGAATACACTGTTCAAAATTATCATTTACTCTAAAAATTTTAAATAGTACGAGAGTTAGCATCATTGTGCGTCCTGAAAATTTAATAAGTTTTATTAATTCCGAATCGTTTATCTTACCAAATCAGAGTCCGCTCTTCTCTCTATGTCTTATGTATATTGTATACAACGTGGAAATGATAACTCGGCTAATAGAAGACAAAGACTTTTACTTGACAAAAGATAAATAAAGGCAAAGGGGTCACACATACCGACTGTTTATCATGTTTTAGTATAATGTACTTTTCTTTTTTTAATAATTTTTTAAGTTTTCTTCCGCTACATACCTATATCTTTTTTTAACACAGATAAATATACACTTGTTTATTATTATTATATTTCTTAAAATTGCATTACTATCAATAATGCATTATTACCCAAGCCCGTTGCCTGTAAAATTGAATAAAAATGACATGCTTAATTAAGATAGATATTCGAGATGCGTTAAGTTTAAATCAAATAAATAATGGACTATACGTTTTCAATGTAATAACATTTTAAAGAATATTAATATTCCATTAAATTGATATTCAATTAAATATATTAATATTAAAAACTCATTATTTAAATCATATTACATATGAATCCGTAAAAGATTTGTTGCTAAAATACATCTATTAAATCTAGTACTAACTTATATCTTATAAAAAATTGCTAGAAAATGTATTTTGGAAAAATTAGTCCAGATCAGATATCGAATTGGAACCTCTACTTTCTGCGGATGTTTTTATCAATTCGACCGATGAATTGGGGAAAGGTAGGTAAGTAGTATCGCTTTGCACAGTAATTATTTTGATAGACGCAAACATTTGATATTTTTATTTTGTCGTTTTAAAGAAATAATTTTTGTATTAATATCGTTTATTTTGGTTTAATGAAGATTTTATAAGTAATTTTGTTACGACTTTTTTCGGCCAGTATATTTTTTTTCTAAAGTATAATTTATATATAATATTTTGACATAAAAATACTAATGTCTGTTCATATTTAACGTTGACAGGTAATAATGACATTTATTTTTATAGTAATCGTGAATTCAAATCAGAATAGATGTTTCTTATAAATCTTGAGTTGCTAAATCTAAATTCATACGTGTCATCACATCCAATTTTCTATATCGATAATCAAGACAGATGATGCAAATCTATGAAAATTAAAGCATTTAAGAAAAGAGCAAATGTAAATATGACATTTAATGCAATTGCAAAACTCATTTTATATTTTTATAAGTTAAATAATGTATAAGAAATAGAAAAAGTTTTCTTTTAGTATTTCCTTAATTGTTTCAAGTTTTACAAATTTTTCATCAATTTTCTTAATTATCTACAAAACTGAACGTAATGGCGCAAAACGGTTTATTTCTATTAATCCAGATAGTTAATCTATCCAAAATTACCTCGCTTTGTCTTATATATCAGTAGCTAAATTAAATGAAAAAAAACAGATACACATTTTCAGAATACAATCACAAATATTTTATTTGTAAAAACATGTATAAAATAAAAAAAAACTATAATACAGGTAAATTTATTATATAGATTTTCACTTCAAACATTTATCGATATTTTTCTAAATATATCAATGCATTGTATATTATTGCGAGCCTAACGTTCGGCCTAATTTTGTTGTAAGAATCACGAAAAAATTGACTCTCGGATCATCAATTTTGCTTTATCTTGTTATAACATATTGAAACTACCGATCGTACAGAAAATCTGTAAGAACATATTTTCTAGAATGTAGATTTCGTGAAAAGAATTTATTGCTAAAATATTTTTATATGTTGGATAAAATCAAAGACAAATAATTTTTTATTCAAGTGACAAAAAACTTAAAAAATATATAATTGATATATTTATTTTTATATAATCTCAAACTTGATCTATAGAAAGAACCTCTAATTATTACACCGTTCAAACAGATATTTATTATTTAACAAATATTACATTAAAATATTTTTCCCCTTTTATTTCAAAAGGACCAAAAAAGATATACAAGATTTCAAATTAATTATTTTCTTTTAATCGTAATTTTGTTTAAAACCTAACTTGTAATAAATTTAAATAATAGCAACATTTACTCTATCTTCATCTCATTTATTTTTTGATAAACTGAATGTTGAAAGAAACTCGGTCGTAATTTATCACATAATAGAATCCAGTCCTGAAAGACTTGTTCTATTCAATTGAAACAAACAAAAGGCCCTGAAGAACACCTCGCCAAGGTGATCAGTACTGACTCTCGGTGACAGGTCTTACGCCAGGCTGCTGATTATTACCGAGCTGTTGATATTGTTGGTTCTGGTACGCCGCCTGTATCGGCTGTATGTTAGCTTGTGTATACGTGCTAGCTTGACTCTCATAGGCGCCACCCTGACCTTGGTACTGTGCTTGCTGTAACGGTTGCTGCTGCTGCTGCTGTTGCTGTGGGTTTACGGGGTGCGGCACGTATGGCTTCTCCGGACGATATACGATCTGATTAGCAATTATATTGTACGGGGTTTGCGCCTGATATCTCAGCAGTTCGCGCAAGTGAGATGGCAGATTGGGCGAGTATTGAGGTTGCGGTTCTGCCGGCGGCTGAGATATTTTATTGTACTGCTGTTGAGCCTGACGTTTGCTCCTGGAGTGGCCGCGTGACTTTTGACGAGGTGCAGACGCGACTACAGGATCAGGTAGAGGAGCACTCGCCGCCTCTTGCGCCAACTTCTTAAGATGTTCCTGGACCTGTTGAGATTGAGCCCGCAGTGCGGCTTCTTCGTCAAATCTGCAATTTGGTTAAGGATCGTTGAAACTGCGTATTTGAAATTATTAAGTAATAACAGATGATACAAGTAAAAATGTTATATACGTAATCTTGTTCAATTTTTTTATTGTTTCGAACCTGTATGGTTCCGGAATTATATTGATGTACGGAATTTGCTGCTGGAACTGGAGCAGTTGCTGGATCTGTGGCGGTGCATTAGAGTAAGGCCTATAATTTGGCTGTGGTTCCGGTTGCTCTTGAGGTTGCGGTTGCGCTCGCGCTTGTTGCACTCGATGTCGGGGCGCAGCTGGTCGTGCAACTGGTTCCGCAGCTTGCACATATTGCGGTTCTGCCTGAGCTTGCGGACGTGCTTGACGATCATACGACCTCCAGTTTACTCTATAACCTTTCAATGTATATTCATGTCAGATCGATTTGGATATAACGTGATAAATTTCGGATATAAACATTTGAATATAACGTGATAAAACTCATGAAGCAAAGTTGACAACAATACCGCTAGGATCGTTATACTGGAGCGCCTTTGCATTGATACCCTGATTAGCGTAATCTTCCTGATATGTAGGCTGACCGTATCGATCGATCGGTCCTTGTACATTGTAAGTGGCCGATCCACCATCTGAAGGCCCTTGAATCTGGAAATTCGAATGCCCATCCGTAGCACCTTGGATCTGGAAGTTACTATTACCGTCAGTCGCACCTTGAATGGTGAAGTCTCCTGGTCCCCCTCCCTCTAAAAACCGAAAACACTTAAGAATACTGCATAAAACGCATATATAAAGAAATTATAAATTACATTTATTTAAATATAGGAACCTTTTTTCAAGTAGTATTTAACTATTAGTGTAACTATAAGATTACGAAAGTTAGAAAAAATAAGAGATACATACTTAAAAAACAAATTTTATGCTTATTTCAAAACATAGTTAAAAAATATATAAAATTTATTTTAAAAAAATCAAAATATTCTAGAAAACATTCTTTAAAATCACTACAAATTGTTTTAATAATTTCTAGTTTTTATCATTTCTAGTCGCATTGTCTATATTTATCTACACTTACCACTCGCGTCTGTGTATTCTATTCCTTTCTCTTCGCTGAACTTAAGACCCTGAGCCCGTCGATGTCCGTCACTAGGCCCCTGGATTGTGAATTCAGCCAGGCACATGGGAAGTGCCGTTAATAATAAAACCTGTGACAGATTTATGATAGAATTTTATACTATACGTCATAACAAGGTAAAATATTTAAGTATTTTATTATATATAATAAAAGAGAAAGTACATTATGGAAAAGAATAAATAAAATCATTCATCAATTCTACACAACAGTTTTTATTATATTTTTCTAAGTAAGTACTTATTATTAGTAGAAAATACTACAATTATATATTTCATTATTGTATTGATCTTTTTAATCACTATAATAAAATAAAATCGGAATGTAACATATTCAAGCATTTATCTCATTCTCGATGTTAAGTGCTTTCGATTTCGCAACTAGACGATCAAAGATCATTATCTAATGCGCGTGGCACTAAACCTGAATCTGTCTTACGGTATGTACTATATTGCATATATGGAAGCGAATCGAGCAACCGACACCGGGAAGTTGGAAGGGAAAGTCGGCGAGCACATGAATCTTTAATCACGGTAATCGGGGAAAAGGTGAGCACGTTACTAGTTAACATTCGCGATCGCAAGACTGTTAGAAACGCGGCCACACAAAAAGGTAGATAGAAGAAAAAAGAAAAAGTGCAAGTCGCAAGTCGACTCGCAACTTACAAGCGATCGAATGCACTAAGCAACGAACATTACACGATCGGTAGAAAGTGAGATAGACATTAATTGTCCAGACACGCCCAACGTGATTATCCGAAAAAAAAATTAACTTCGACTCGTTTCGAAAATGTCTGTAACCAGCTGTCACGAGACAAAATGCCGCTCCAGAATCGCACGTATGACAAATTCTGTGCGAGTTTTATCTTGCAGAACGCGGAAACCGAGCGACATTTTGCAAGGAACGAGTCGCGACACGCATGCTGATTATTGAGGTCTACATATATTTTTTTTTTTCTTTAAGCAGTCTGGACGAAAGAATATTTTAATATTAACTAAAAATAGCGTACATTGAACTAATATTTAATTTTAATTAATATTTGTTGTTTTAAAAAGTTTTTTTATATTTGGGTCATTTTCTTTGTCTGAGTGTCTATCTTATCTCATAGGTTTAATTCTTATAAGAAGAGAATACGTATGAGTTTAGCTCTTATAAAAGAAAAGTATATCTGCAGCGTGACAGCAAAGCGACTTGACAGCAAAGTAATCGATGGAACACAGGCTATTCTCTATGTTGAAACCTCAATCCGCGAGCTTGCAGCAAGATTGCAAAAACCTGATCACTCATATCCGCGGGTAATTGGGTCGTGAAATGCACTCTTGGTCAGCGTTCTCGATAATTAAGAAGCATTACGATTCGTCACTCTCTTTACGATGCAACCCAACGATGCAATTAAATGCACGACATTCATCATTCCTTTATTCACTCATTACCTTTCAGAAGGCGAGGTTGAGTATCTCTGACAAAACGACTTCCTGTCTTGCTTTCGCGTCTTGCGACCACGATAAAATGAAACCTTACAAGAGTGCATTCAATTTTCGCGATACAAACGTGAAAAACGGAAATACAAAATGCAGAGTGAGATAAATTCATGATCCAATTAATATCTGAAAGAATGTTTTGCAACACATAGTAATTAAATGCACGTGACACTTCTAGAACATTTCATACTTTTTTTATTTTTTAACGTGATAAAATGATACATATCATGAAATACACATACCTACATGCATATCTACGAGATTCACATAATGATTAAGATTTCGGACATATGCGAGAAAATCTTCAAGACTGAAATAGCACAAAATAACGAACGACACTCGTTAATCGAATCGTCGCATAATTTATTTCCGGTATATCTGGTTTGTATATATGCAGTACAATTAGGCGCACGCGACTTTATTTCGCTAAAAGAAAACGTGCGAATCGTAGAAAAATACGCGTGCATTCTACATTGAAAACCTTTCGGTTAAATAAACAAAAAAAAAGAATAACATAAGGCAGCTGCGTACTTACATGTAATTTCATGGCGTGAAAGCTGGTCGATTCGTTCGAGGGTGGAGTGTTTCTGAGACGGGCGCGCGGTCATCAGAACAACTTTATAGCCAGCCACGTAAAAGGGGCCTTTCAACGACGGGGATGTGACTCGGCGAGAGCCACCTCCATCTTGTACCTCGTCGGCCGGCCGGCCGGCCGGCCGACGTCGTGTTCCAACAGTCATTGCTCTTTCTGCAAACGCGAGCGTATTAAAGAAAATCGCTTCCGGCGCAAGTAACACTTACGTTAATTTCATTATAGGTTCTATTTGCAGACTGTGTCTCAATAAATTAAATTTTAATCAACAAATGCTCTTTAATATTATAAATTTCTATTTTGTGATCTTTTACATTGATTTTTGTCTGTTATTTTTTTAAAAAAAAAAACAAAAATTTTACAGAATTTTTTTTTACTCAAATTACTAATTTAATTTTAATTTTAT
>NW_017305905.1:13387-35813 GCF_001594115.1 Trachymyrmex septentrionalis
TAAAGAAATACATTTTTTTGCAAAGGCGGCTCAAGTTTCGGTTTATCAAGTTTTTTCATCCAACTATGACGCATTTATCTCTTACACGATGTATTTTATTGTGAAAAGTCTTGAGTACAATGATGGAAAACTACGAAATAGCTGCAGTGGAATGCAGTGCAATACGATGTTTCCCAGGCAATCGCCATTCAAAGGTTACGGTGTAAAGACCACGAAGATCTGCAATTAATTGCCGACATTGAATTTAATCATTGTCCTGTCAAGTTACGTAAAGGCGCTACACTCAATTGCTTCTAGCATTAAAGTGCTGATAATAATATGGATTTAAAAGAAAAATTAGATCTAAAGAAAAACAAAATAAGTGAGTAAAAAGTTTTAATTTATTGCAATTTTGGTATTGCAATGGGTATAGATAGTATGTTACATACGCAAAAATGTAATTAGGGGAATTGTTCTTTGAATTATGTCGCATTATTCCGAATGTAACTAAAACCTATATTATTCTACATTTTCGTCTCTAGAAATTACAGATTTCTATTTTCGCAATAGATTCAATAACAGATCTTTGATGCTCTGTATCATTAAACTCGTAAAGTCTTATTGTTAGTTCCATAGATTCCTATTTCAGATTACACAATTATGGAAGCGTATTTCTCCTTTGTCCATTTATTTGACTACAAAATCGTTCTTACTCACAGATGGAAATGTCGTGTTACGTCAGTTTATAGTAGAAAGTTACACCGTGTCGCATCACGATAGACAGATCGTCGATCTCCCGTGAAATTATAGATTACCCAGGTATTGTATTGACATGCGAAAACAATTCTTATGGCATTATTCGGTACTAGTAAAAATATGTTCCAACATATCTATTCGATGAGTTATTTCTCTCATTGGGACATTTTTTATGGGTAATGAATGAAAGGTATGTAAGTGATACGTACAAGATGATTCACGAAGAAAACGCAAAATTATAGAAACTGATTTATCAGATAATAGTATTTGCAATGAAAAAAATGTACAATGTAAAAAAAACCAATTGCAAATAATCATAAGATAAGATTATTGCTAATCTTATTAAATAGATATTTTATGTATTCAAATGTAATAAAATAATTTAATTATATTTTACTTTAATGTGTGTGAGAGAGAGAGAGAGAGAGAGAGAGAGAGAAGTGTAATTTACAACATATTTTTACTATATACATTTTTATCATTATTTCTCCTACATTGCAAATAATCTTTGCATTGAAAGAAAAGATTGGTTGTTGCAACAATTTAGATAGTAAAATACAGCATAGCATTTTTATATGGTTGCTGCAGCCATATAAAAATGCTATGTCATATTTTATTATCTAAATTGTTGCAGCAACCAATCTTTTTTTTTCAGTGTGGCTTCTTTATCATGTATATAAACGCATTAATTATATTATTACGCAATTAATTATATAATTACTAATGCAGATTTGTCATTTGAATCACCATGTAAAATTACGACTGCAATTTCCTTCGATTTCCTCAAATAGGGTGGGTGAACTCAAAGGGCGTGACCTTGGCGAATTTATTCCTATTATTACTTATTACTATTTAAATAAGAAGGCGCCGGTAAAGAGTAAATAAAAAGCAAAATGAAAGCATGACTACATTCGCAACAACTCGACGGGTGCATTAACACACGAAGCGTGAAGGCCACGAAAATGTGATTGTCAATCTTCCTTGTCCGGAGAAATGCTATTTAGCCATACTTTTTCGATTTCTATGTGAAGACAGGCGTATGATCAGGCGATACGCTTTTTCGAATTCGCAACATTGTATGTAAATGTTCTCACCTTGTATCGTCACGCATCAATAAATGAAATCCGCCTGATCGGATTTATAATTCCTCGTATTAAATTGTTTTTTGCGATTAATAAGAATCCAATCCCTTTCTAATTAGAATCATGAAATCTATTAATAAAATTTATATGTAACGAACTGTCGCACATACTTCTTTCTCTCGTCAAATCAGAATATTCACGCCAGGCAATATAATTTCCGATATTTATGTGATTCAATAAAGAATTTTTCAGTTTATTTCCTTTTGCAATTTATATCTTAAACGCGCTCTTATAGTAATGTTACGTTGTAAATTTCTGCGTAAAACAAAATATTGCTTTCTAACATCGGGAGATTAGATATCTTTATTCAATAGAAAGCTAAAAATCATCTGACTTTCTCTATTTGCTCTAATAGCGTAGGATTTACTATAACTATCCTCATGTATAATTAACCAAATCATAAGTCGCGCAAAACTTCCTGAAATGAGTAAACGATAAATAGACTTTTATCGGATTTTCGTTCGCGCGTTTAATTCATCTTTTTACGAGCGGAAATTCCGTCAAGTTCTGCGAACGAAATAAAAGCGAAGATTGCGTTACAACCAGGTGAATGACTTCCATGATAGACCAGAAGCGGAAACGTTTATTTCGTATAAAAAATTACATTCATCATGCTACCGTGTATATAATCAAACATTCTCTATCTTACATGCATCCGCAAAAAACTGAATAGGTACATCTTATTAATAATAAAATTATAAAATTATAATTATAATATTGAGTGAAATAAAAAACAAACAGAAAATTAATCGAAGGGAAATTTGATAGATCAGTTTTACTTTTTATTTCTGTCTTGATAAATTTTCCGTCATCATCATTAATTATGTTTCAAATTTTGTAAAATTTAATTAATTATTTTTTGCTTATGTGATTTTCATTCATTTTCACACATTTTTTTAAACACATTGTTGTATGTTAATTATAAATTAAATAGTTTTTTTTTATAATTAGTATATTTAATTCTAATTGTCGGATGAACATTTATTTATTTTTGGTCTCTAAAGAAAAATTCCGCAGTGATTGGGTTGTTGGCAAATGTCATATACACGGTAGACATACATCGTTACATCTCAAGAAGCGGTATAATAATTTAAAACATAAGAGACTCGTTTTAACAAAGCCTCGATAATATCAAAATCTAAAACCTATTTCGGCGTATGAGAATGAGATTCAACTCGATAGAGTTTTAGAACCAGCTGACTTCTCTTCAAAGAACACCAAGAAATAGAATATTAAATTATATAAATCGTATTACATATTATAGATCAATTTTCGGTCAATGGCGCTGTTCCTCATCGACCGGCTTGTTCTGCGAATATTCCGCGTCAATGTTATCATTGCTTGGATAGTAAACCTTACTACGGTAATAATAGGGTCCTTTGGCATCATTGGGCAACGGCTTGGGGACGAAAACGCTTTTCGGTGTGTATTGAATACGATTCGCTGTAAGGTCATATGGTATCTGTGCCTGATATTTTAGCAATTGCTTGATCTCTGTAGGCATATTCCTATCCAAATATAGAGTAGGCATTGGAGATTCTGGTACGGCTGCTAATGGAAACGCTACGATCTGTTGCTGCTGCTGCTGCTGTTGCTGCTGCTGCTGTTGCTGTTGCTGTTGCTGTTCATAATCCTCCTTATAGGCGACTCTATCCTGACGCTCTACTCTTCTATCGCTGTAATCATACCTGGGCTGCGCTCTTTGAGGATCAATCGACTGGTATCTCTCCGCCGGTTGTAAATACGCACCACGAGGATATTCGGAAGCGGCAGGAGCCGGTTGCTCACGTTGCTTTGGTGCCGCCGCAAAATAGTTGCCGCCGTAAATGAAAGATGTAGGATCAACATAAGGAGCTTGCGGCTGATAGACCGAATCGATCAGCTGTTTAATATGACTCGGCACTGCTGAATACGGCTTGTAACTGTAATACTGTGGACCTTGAGCCTGCTGTTGGGCTTGCTGAGGTTGAGGCCGGGCCGGTTGTTGGGCTTGTCGAAGACGAAGGGGCGAGCCGCCCTCAGCACGTTGAGATCGCTGAGCGTTCGCTTGCTGCGACCGCAACTGGCCCTGCAGTGCGAGGTACTCCGAATGGAACCTCGAATCTGCAACACCGAAAGAAACGGTCCGTCATTCTGGCATTGATTAAGGCTGGTCGTCGATTATTGATGCTTATGCAACGTTGACCTCAGTCGAGGATCGTAAAGGAATTGTTCTAAAGATCTGGGATGTGAAAATCTATTCTTGCGTGCATACAATAGCAGTAGCGGTAACAGTTAATTGCGATACATCGGATCCAAGGTTTCCGAAGTACATCTTCAACAGCAAGTAATCAAAGAAACTCACCGTCACTATCCGCATACTTGATTTGCTCTTGTGGCGCGCGAACAGATCTCCCTATATTTTCCGTTTTTACCCACGCGATTGACATCATCGCAATAAGAAAAATCTGCAAATTTGTAATAAATAATAGCACGATATATGAACCAGTTATGATATATTAGGCAATATCATAACTGGCTTTAAATTAAAAGTAATAAAACTGAACAAATGTTTCAAAGATAAATTCATAATGTCAAATTATATATTAAATTTAAGTTTTTAATTAATTCTTATCGGCCGCTCTTACTCAATAGTTAATTTAACTGAAACAATGGAGTTAAATAATTTAACTGAAAAAATGCATTAAGTTTGACTTAAATTTAGTTCATTATTTACTAAGTGCATATAGTAATATGGACGTTGTTTATTTTAAAACTAAGCAATTTATCCACAGAAATGAATTGATTCACATTTTGATATATATGAAAGTTGAAAATGATAAATTTTTTTTTAATTCAAACAATTAGACATCATTGCTTTTTTGATATCTAACAATGTGCAACGTAAGAAAATGTTCCGCGAATAATTATGCGATAAAATTATATTAAAAGATAATATATATTTAATTAAATAAGACTGATATTAAAATAATTAACAATCACACACTTGAAATTAAAGAAACCGATTAAAAAACATTCACCCTTAATATTCACATATCAGCAGAAAAACCTGCGAAATAAAATTTGATAATATTGGAATACTTCTCATCACTATATTAATCGACACAATGGAAGCGGCCAATCAATCAAAATATCCTGAACACTCACTGATAGTTTCATGGCTGCGTGCGGAAAGAGATGTGCACGGATTGTCGCGCCGAGGTTACTCGCAGAAATCAGCCGGCGAAGTCGGCGTAGCTCTTCTATATAGCCGTAGTCGCCCCGACGTAATTGGTGACGCGGGTACGCGGCTGGTAGCTATCTACTTTTAAAAGTAATTCTGTCTCAGGTAACGAAAGAACTCCGACAAAAGGCTTACCTCCTCCCCGAGGATATATTATCATTCATTGTAAAATTGCTTCTCATTGCTGTAACGCTATATAAAATTATTTATACCAGATGTGAATTCCCACAGAAATTCAGAATATTTGCGAATCCGAAAGAGGAAAGTTGACAATATATTTTCCTTACAGTTGAACAATGCACAATTTTTATCTGCGGAATTAATTGTTACAGTAAAACTGTTGCATCTCAAAATGTACTTGTCAATTTTATAGAAAAAAGACTATCTATAACATATTAGATAAACATAAAATAGCATAAAATATAAGATATATTTTGGCAATATCATTTGCATATGAAGAAAAGTGAAAAGTAGTAATTAAAATAAAGAAGATACGAAATAAATAAAAGAGCATAAAACATGATTTTTAGTAGAGAGTTAATATGTTTTAAATAGTAAATAGAAATTTAAGAAAATAAAAATGCGCAACGTTTAAGTGGTTTTCTCATAAAGGAGCCTTGCGAAGTATCAAATTCTAATTTTAATAAAACTTCGTACACATATAGGTTATGTAAATTGATAAATTTAAAAATGATCAGTTGCGCGACCAATAAACGGTTTCTTTTTTAAGAATTAAAATTACATCTTATATGTAAAACAGTTTTCAGCTTTTTTGTTATATCTCAAAAACTATCATCATATCAAAAAATATTTTTAAAAAGTTTTTATAAATTTTAGAAATATAGCAAGGAAAGCTATATTTAAAATATTTTATACATGTATATAAGGGGTGAATTTATTTTTGTTTAATGACCACAACTGATATTTTTTTAAATTCGTCTATTTACATAATGAGCGAGATTCCCTTATTAAATTAAAAAGATTAAAGTTAGATTAAAGTAAAAGGAGGTTGTGAACACATTCAACCTTATGTTCTCCGAAGCAATTTTTTTAGATTTTAAGAATGGTGAAATCATTAGGCTTTATGCGATTTCGAGGGTTTTAACGAGGCTACAATGACGTAATAAGAAACGTCGGTATGTGTTTTTTAAACTAAAATCCTCGTTTCAGAGTACTAAAGCGGAGCTGTAAGGTTCGCGTATGCACTTAAATTATCTGAAATGAGGGTAACGACAAGGTAGAAACCAAAAGAAAGCGCGCAGCAAATGTCCAGCTATAAACGGAACACAATAAATATGGGATTGCATAAAGTGGAAAAAAGTTAGAATGAGTCTTTTGCTTCGTGCATTTGTATTTTCTTATATTTAATGTTGTGAAATGGTAATTAATATAATTCCATGAGACAAAAAAAGAATATAATTATATGGAAAGGATTTATAATAAAAGTAATTTTTAGCTAGTCAAGAAATCTCATCATAGTTAAAAACAATTTTTTTTATTCCGTACATTGTTTCCTTAGTTTTCAAAAAAAAAAATCAATATAAACTTGTTTATTATTTCTTATTAATTTTATTATTTTCAAAAAACAATAAAGAAAATGAATTATTGTTGTTTATTATTTTTATTAATTTTTTAAATCAATTGTTAAACATTAACTTGCCTAATATAAAGTTTCATACATTTGAAAATTAGCTAAAACTTATAATATAGAATAAAAGAATTTCTGATAAATAAATCAAGCTTGAAGCAACGCGGATCTCCCTGCTTAAACGATTGAAGTATGCTGAAAAAAAAAACTATTCCTAGTAGTGTGTTGTAAGCAACTATCGCTGTCTCTCAACTTCATATAATTAAATTTACGACGCGTAAACCGTCTGTAGTGCGCTAAATAATATGCTGCCAATCTACGTCAGATCGGCAATCTGTAGCCAAGCTAGACAAATTAAGAGGGTGAAAAGCAATGGAAGGAAAAAAAGGATCTACTTAGCTTAGATCTATAAATTCCACGGATAATGAACCGCACCGGTTTTATATTGACGCGCGAAAAAAACCTTTTGCACGGCGAAATAATTACTCGGCCGCATGACGCTCGCGTCTGATAATTTAATGTGATGAGAGTGCAACATAACTGTTCGTGAACAACGATCATTATTTTCCAACTGAACACATTGACATATTAATCTCGTAAATTAAAACTCTATAAATGCCTACAGTGTATTCCGCTGTTTTTCGTACGTAAATATGTTAAACCAGTTAAACGATAAATTTTTATATTTACGTTATATTGGTACTCGAGTTTGTGAGAAATGAATGTTAAATTATACATTAATTCTCTAGTAAGTAGTTCAACGTTGAAATATAATAAGATATATGGCTTCCTTCATATTCTAGAAAAAGAACTTTTTTATTTGACAAAAAAATTTCCAATTGCCAAACAATTCTTTCAAGAAACTGGTTAGCGTAGAAGTAATTTATTAACGGATATGATGCATAAGATCATCTTGGAAAATGTTAAGCAGAGACTAGACATGAAAACGCCTGTTTTGAACAAAACCATAAAAATCTTGTAAAGACGTTTTTCAACGAATCTTGTTAATTCCTTTTCCTGGTGATAAATTAATGTTATTTTCTGAAGTTACATACGAAACGTAGCAACACGTGGCACCTGGAACGGTCGTCAACCTAAGTCTATACGTGCGGATGTAGACGATGAAAAACTTGCGGCCGCGATAAGATTCGAAAGGAGCGATTAGCGGGAGACGAGAAAAAGAAGGATTTGACAGGAGGAAGCGGGCGGAGAAAGTCAATTATTCCTGGCCGATCAACTGGGAAGATCTTGTGTTTGTGGCTCTTGATATTGCGGCGCGGCCGGGAACTTACTTCACGGACATGAATGCAGAAATGCACTTCCTTCCGTTCGGCGTTCGAATGATGATCCGCGATTTGCGATATTTCGACCGACACGATGTACTTACACTATGTACAGAGCTCGATAAATATCACGTGCATGAATTAATTCGCTACAATTCACTTCCACAAAATGTCCCTATGGTTGTAGAAAGTTACAATGTCAAACATTTCAGTTTAACAAAAGAGGTCATACATGACTTTTATAGAAATTTAATATTACCATGGATCAATCAATCACTTTATTTTGAGTACTAAAAGTATTGTTAATACTACAAATAATTAAGTGATTAATTGGCTAGTATTAAATTTCTATAAGGGATGGTAAAGATAAAAGGATAAAGATAAAAATTGGCAAGAGCATCTTATTCCCACTCAACAATAATGTAATAAGAAATATTATTATTATTACCAAGATTCAATCTTGATTTGACATTACTTATTTGTGTTATTCGCATTATGGTTTAGTAACTAGATCTATGATCTCAGTAATAATAATAATATTTTCTTATATAAATACAACTTTCGGTTAAATAAACTGCACAATCATTACTGCTGGATTTGAAACATAATCATAAACTGAAGCTGAAATAATAATAATATCACAAATTAATATCAATTTAATAATAATGCTAATAAATTATTAATATTAAAAATATTGCGAAAGCTTATTGCGAAAAATATAAATGTAATATAACACACATATATTGCACGTAATAGTTACATTAATTTTTGAATTGGAAATTAGAACATTGATGTAATATTACTGTCAATTAGTATTTAATGGGGAGTAAT
This sequence comes from Trachymyrmex septentrionalis, assembly GCF_001594115.1. Taxonomy (NCBI): domain Eukaryota; kingdom Metazoa; phylum Arthropoda; class Insecta; order Hymenoptera; family Formicidae; genus Trachymyrmex; species Trachymyrmex septentrionalis. Next base: position 22,190 of record NW_017305905.1, read on the forward strand.
AATTCCGCATCCGCATGTACAGGAAAATCAAGCGTTTGAAATCGTCGATGAATAAAAAAGTGAAACAGGATATTCAATCTCCTGTTGAAGGAGTTTTATAATCTGTACGTTTGCGCTTGCTGTACATTTGCGATTACGAGATACAGATATAATCGTAAATGAGAAAAATAACTGATAGTTTCGAGAGCAATAAGATCAGCACTTTCGCCATACTTATTAAGTATTGAGAAAATCGGAAACATGAATAAGACAGAGAGACAGAGAGACAGAGAGAGAGAGAGAGAGAGAGAGAGAGAGAGAGAGAGAGAAAACGAGAGGAAAAACAAAGTATACTCTGCGGCTAATATATGCGTGCTGAGGTAATTAAAATCACTCGGCTTGATTTTCCTGAAGTTATCGCGTGGCTGTTTATGCTAAGTAATTTGACGATGTGATAATGGATAAAAAAACTCATTACAGCAATCGTAACATTGTGAGTGAAATTAAAGATCACTACGGCAGATGGAAGACAATTTTACATTTTTAACGAAGATTTTGATATCTTGACAGGAAAGAAAAATAATTTTGAAGATTGACATGCGACGCCAACCCTGAAGAATGTTCTAAGCTTCGACACAATCATCGTTATGCCTTCGATAATCCATTGGAAGTCGGTAACAGTATCTGAAAAGTCGGTATATAATCTACTGTAGTATGAAAGGCTTCACAATTGAATCCTTAGCATAACGAGTTTTCAAAAACGCATTTAGTCTTTGATCTCGGTTCAGTGAATTTATAAAATTTATATTACAAATTTTTATATATGACTATTTGAATCAGCAATGTTGTTTTTTATATTTTATGAATTTGTATGTGTATTAGTATTTCTTTTTAGTTTGACACATTTATTTTAATTATTTATTAGATAGATAATAGATAAACCATATCTTACATTTTTTGCCTATTAATACAACCAAACAATTATAAAAATAATGACAATCTTAATAATATTAACGTTCTTAAAAAAAATATTAGATATTTTAATAAAAAAATATCTACGATATATGCATCGAAATGATATCAACGTGTTGATTTTTTACACTGACTTACATTAATTTTATTGTATATATATATATATATATATATATATATATATATATATATACATATATATAAAAGTTTGTTACATTCGCTTAATCTATTATATATATACTTACTTATTTAAATTTAAAAACAGAAAATAATAGAGTAAAACAATGTCGTAAAAAATTATGCTGTTTTAGTTTTCCGAGGGAAATCCTCGTTATTAATTAAGAATAGAATTTATTTAAAATAAATATATAATTGAACGTGAAACAAGTTAATAATACAATTAGGAGAGTCATATACGAAAAAATATAATTTTTTAAATCACAGTTATAACGTTCGTCTTCTTTGGAGAAGAAAATAAAGAAGAATAAAATAATGTAGAAGAAAAAAATATTTCGCATGTCAATTAACGTCAGGGATTTTGGAAACTCCGTAAACTACTCAACTTTTCGTGAATTAAGCAAGATATTAGATTAAATTATCATGCGGATAGTTCAACGACTAGAAACTTGCACAGAAATTGTTCGCAGGGCGTGGTGGAAGACGGGTGTGATTGGGACGCGCAGGTTCCTATCAAGGCCTCTTCGCCGGGTTGCCCTGAGTCAACCCGCCATATAAAACGCCCCTCTCATTGGCTTCTGGGAGCACTGTTGCGCTTCCCGCTGCATAAGAATCCATTATTTCCTCAACATGACTCTTGTAGCCGTAAGTATATATCTATTTAATCTTAAATCACGCTCTTGTCAAATTATTTAACACATAATAATAGAATTCTATATAAAATATAATAAAAAATATATAATTGGATTTAATAAAATATATCAGAATATAATTATATATGTCGTAAAACGATATATTAAATAATAAGACACAAGAATATTTCGTATCTAATTATATCTTTTAGATTCTTATATCTTTTAGATATAATTAGATTAAATTATATCTTTTAGATATTTCATTTTTGTCGAACAAAAAAAATTCGCTCTTATATTCAATTTTATTTTCATTACATACACAGATTATTTTGTTGGGTATCGTCATCGGTGTCTCCTGCCAAGGACCTCATTACCAATCGCCGCATCAAGCGGCGATTTTAAGCGACGCGCGTTATCTCGCAGGTGATGGCACATTCGGTGCTGCCTACTCTCAAGAAGACGGAGTGGAATTTAAGGAGGAAAGCGACATAGAAGGTAATCGACGTGGATCATACTCATACATCGACCCAACCGGGCAAAGACGCACCGTGACTTATACAGCGGGAAAGAACGGATTCCAAGTACGTAAAGTACACATCATACTTGCTATTAATTAAATCTATTTATTAATTTTGACGCTAAATTTATAACATTTTATAATTTATCTCTTCGCTAGATTTTTTATAATTATATTTTGTAATGCTGAATTTATAATTTATTAACTTTTTTATATAATTTGTTGTATAAAATATTATATGTAAATAATATTTAAAAAAAAAATTAGATCTAAAGTTTAAAAAGAGTTCATCAATTTATTGCAAAATTAATCGTACGGTAATATAAAGCTCGAGTTCACTCGATTCTATCTTATTAACTTTAATCGATATTTAAATTAATCTTGAACTTTGTCTCGCAGGCGACCGGAGATCACATTCCTAGCGCACCCCCGCAAGTGCCACCCCAGCCGGAGTACATACCGTTGGCGCAATATAATCCGTCGGATTATCAGCCTCCGAGTTACGCACCACCATCCCCTCGACAATATCCACGGCGCTATCAATCGGATTACGAGCCGCAACCTGTTGTTTATCAATCGCCAATTCCTCAGCAATATCCGCGGCGTTATCAACCGGATTACGAGCTACAACCTGTCGTTTATCAACCGCAGCCTCAACCGCAGTCTCAACCGCAGCCTCAACCACAGCTTCAACCGCAGTACCAGCCGCAGCCGCCACCTCGCTATCATTATCCTTCGGAGTTGCAAGGTATACCCTCGTATACGCCACCCAGGCCGCACTATCAATCTCAACTTCGCCCCGCACCACAATATAAGATGATAACGACACCGGCCTCGGCGCCGGCGACGGGTCGGAATTTTTACCCGCCGGGAAAGCTCAGCTTCAATCGGACCCCTGACGGCTTCTCTTATACGTTCAGCAAAAGTTGAGTGGCAAGTGAGTTTACGTGATATGAGAAGCGATAACGAATCCGAGATGAGATTAACTAATTAATTTAACAAAAGAATTTCAGTTTTTGAAATGAAAATGTGATTAAGTGTCAAAAAAATTAATTATCAAGAGAGTAAAAAATATATATTTTTTTTTTTTAATTAGTCGTGATCTCGCGTTTTTGTTTTAATTTCATGTTCCATAATTAATTTTAAATGTAACTCGATTATAATAATCATTATATTTCTTTTTTTATATAAATTTATTATCAATAACCCTTCAAAATATCGTAAAGTATTTAATTTGTACACACTAAAATATATTCTGGAAAGACTTTCCTTACAAAGCAAATCTCTACACGATATATGTCTCCGTGTCTGAAGAATAAAACGTCGAAACTGCAGAATCGAATGATTTCATCGTGCAATGCTCGATGTACCTTTACGTAGCGATTTCCCGTACAAATGCGAGTATAATCACGTGCTTCATAGGGTCGACTTACTTTCATCCGGTAACCTTTGCGTTCTCCATAGTGTTGCAACTGAGAATCCCACGATACTGAAGGAAATGTGGGATACGCCCGATATATATATATTTATACGAGGAATGTTAAATCAAAAAAAGTGTATTCGTTAATTCACTACCATATTTTTATTTAACTCATAATTGTAATTAAATTTATTTAATACAAATATCATAACAGGATAACTTTGACTTTATTAAATAAAGATATATATTTTCCTACGTTAATGGATTAAAGACATGTTTCCTTCTTTTTTATTTTATAAGCGTCATAAAATAGTGCTTATGTTATTAATATTTTCTAATAAAAATTCTTTTATTAAAATTAATTTGTAGTCAATATGTATACGTAAATTTAAACAGCCATTCATTATAAAATACGTCGAAATAACGTTGCGTCGTGTCTTGTTCTATGAAAGGCAGCGAATTACTGGCAGAAACGGAAGAAAGGAGGAACAAAGGAACGATTATCTTATTATCCAAGCTCGCGAGTGAAAATGCGAGGCAGAGAGTCGGCAAGGGCGAGGAAATAAAAATGCAACGAAGTCAAGCCGGTTCGCTAGCCATTATTATTGTTGGCCGTAACACGGGCGCGGCACAATCCGGCAAGGCGAACCGCCTGCATCCAAGCAGGAACTCGGCAACCTTAAGTAGGCAGAAAGAAATGCAAACGCCACTGATATTCTAGGTCACTCCAACACTGTCGTGTCAGAGAAAACGCCTTATAACATCATTGTGCGAATTGACGGTATTATCGATTTTACCATTGTAACGCTAGTCCGTCTTTGTCACAGAGTAAATCTTATACGTAAAGAGATTAACATCCATTGATTGACACAATACATTGATGCAATAAATGCACAACGTGGTTCTTTTTTAGTCGCGTTTTATTTATAAAGGTATATTGAGTATACATTTCGTTTCGTATATAATTATGGCAGTAATATACAGACTCTGATTAGCTGCGCGTGACATCAACAGTATAAAAGTAGTCTAGAACAGCTGACGTAGAGGCAGTGTGGCATCGAACGTTCACTCTCCTCGTAACAGAAGGACGAAACGAAAATAAACGCCGTCTTATCTAAGTAACTAACTTATGTCAATGTTTTTTTTTTATTTTATTTACGCCAGTGTGCCTCCCTAATACGTGAATTTTAAATGATGACGGTGTGAATAAATCCCAGAGAAAAGGCACTATGCGTCGTCTATTCTTTCAAATCCTCAACGCACGAGAATGTTACGCATTTTCTTGAACGCGCGCAGCTTCTTCTTTTCATTTCACTTTTTCTCCCCCTTTCTTTTGTATAAAAGAAAAATCTTCATAAAGAAATCCAAGTTATAATGCGTGTGTACGCAGCACACTCTCACGCTTACATTAAACGGTATATTGAAGCGTGTAATCTGCGTTTTTTTATTTTACATTCACATAGCTGGCTGGCTCGAGTATTCCTAATGTTCTCTATCAAACACTATTAACATTAAACATTATCGATTTTTGTAGGCAAACATTAATCATTTATCTTCTCAAATGCAAACAGTGGTTGACTCCAAAGGCATTGATTTAAATTTGATTGCACTTTCATCTCAACATACGCGCGATAAGAAGACAGTATAGCGCATACAATTCAGAGACGAGCGTCATAAAATAAAAAACTGGCCTCATGGCGAGTAGGACTAATTCACTAATCTCACTACGCTAAAAATATAAGTTCGGCTGAAGACTCGGGACGTACCCATAATTGCTTGTCATGCATACGATAGTCTAAGGTAGTTGCTATTGTCGCGGTAATTATACCTCTAGTTATAAATGTTACGTTACACAAAATATACGCTCAGCGTTAGGCTCCGACTTTTGATTTTTATATCATCGCAGAGGCACGGTCGTCCCATAAAACGACCATCGAATGGAAAACAACCCGGAAGCGGATTTGTACGTGGGGCAGGAGGCACGGCAGTCTCGCATTCTTAGCGCATTCTACTGGCTTATCTTAGAGAACTATTCTAAGGAGATGAGAGGAAGCTTTAAGCGCTGTAACAAGCGAATCCTATCGGCTTCTTCTGGAAGATATAGTTTGTTCACAATGCAATTCACATTAAAACGCTTGAGTCTGCCAATATGTTGACGCGTATATTCGTTTGTAATGGAAACTGGTACTCGATTATTGTCGCTAATAATTTTCCGTTGCGAATAATGGACACATTCGTATACGTACATACTTTTCCTTTTGATAAAACAACGGAATTATTTGCCGATTTACATACTCCGAGTCTGCACTGTGCAAAATCTAAATAAAATCACAGACGCAATAGGTACAGACTGTGCATTTCTTGATATCGGCATCTCTCTTCAAATATTCGATACTTTAAAGAAAGAAAGCAGTATGGATCGATCTATCTTTCTTTTTATAACAATAGTAATAACTTTATATGCAGAAATGCGTAGTTTATACTTATTACGTTTATGGATATAACGCAGAGGAAAAAAATTATAAAACAAACTTTCTTCACACACTTCTCCGCGCAAAGAACACGCGTAAGGTATCTACAAATGATGCATGATTAATCGTACAAGAAATTCTTTAATATTCATTCTCAATACGTATTCGTAATAACTAAGTTTAAACTTCGAACATCCTTGATTAATTTGAAAAATAGTGAAATGTGTTGACTCTTTGCCCTTTATTTTATTGTTATTTATCCTTGATTAAGTACATGTACTGAAGATTTCAAAAATCGTAATAATAAGGAATAATTATACCATCTATAGTTAAAAATAACAATAAAAAAAATTCTATTTGCGTTAAAAATCAATTAATAATAGACATTAAGATTTTGAGCATATATGCTTCGTATTCGTTTCAAATATAATATAGCATGTAAAAAAATATATATCAAAATACTTATATATACTTGTCACAAAAATTTCTTCACGAAATATGAATAGAAAATGAAGAAATTCGGAGCATTTCAAATTAAGGTTTGAAAATTGTCTATAATAAAAACTTTTCGCTTCTAGATACTGTCAATCGCTGAGATTTATGTACAACGATTTCATATAAGATGATAATGAATTCGATCTACTGTCTTTGGAGGTTTATAAAGTTCCGTCTGTATAGTACAAATCATTAAATAACGATAATTTCATATGTCTCAACATGTAAGCGAATAGTCAACGATTGATAAGTATAGTAAACTTACACAAAATAATTCATCCAATTTGACAACATAATGTGAAGTAATTTCTCACTTAGACTATAATATCGCGAAAAGAAATTTAAAAATCCCTTTTATATTTAAAAAAAATGTTCTCATATAATTGATTAATATGTCCTTTCACAGAACTTTTGTTTCAGATCTTTCACATAAGGAAAAAGAATAATTCAAACTAATTATATAAATCATTCTGCATAAAAGTTAATTTTCTAAATTAAATTTGTAAACGATAGCATAAGTCATTGATATTAAAATTAAAATTAGAGAATATCAAAATAATTCTCTAATTGTATATAACGTTGTAGTTGAAAACATACATATACATATAAAAAAAATATAATAGCATTGAGAACAAACCTGTACATCAGAGAGTATATACTACTACAGACCTATTTTGTAACTTTTCAAGTCTAACTATTTAAATTTAGATAATGATAGTATAATATTCTTTATCATTCGGTCTTTTTGCATACATTTTATACTACATAGTCACTTCCGGATTTTATTCATGCTATAATAATGATTCAATTATGTCCGCGGCTCACTATATTCTTCAGTACTGAGCTTTAATAAAATTTAAATTATTACCTCAATCTAGCTGAACCTTAAATGGTTATAATTCTGTGTGAATTTATATACTACGTATGTAATTCTTTATTTTCCGTAATAAAAATTATTTACAGATTTTAATATATCATTCAGCATTATTAAGATTGTTTTAAGGTGCATAAAGAATATCAAATTGTTAGTTAATTTAACCCGTGATATTACTGCGATAGTTTATTAGAGTTTGCATTTCAAGACCGAAAAATCATTTCAGCGCACATTTTAAAAGACTACATACGTAGTATATAAATTCACACAAAATTACACAAGGGCCACGATCCGATTCACGCTCAGACAACGTTTAAAAATTATTTTATCCTTCAAATACGATAAACAAAGCCAAGATCGGTCAAATTTTAAATGTTAATAATACATTATATATTCTTTTATTAAATTAATTTATTCCAGATATATTATAATTGCGAGCCGATAACATTCGGTTGCAACATAATCATTCTGAAACGCTAATAATCCCCCCTAAATTAGAAAGAAAGAAATTTATTTATTGCAAAAAACATTATCTCATTCAAACCTAATCCAGACCTCTCAACTTTCCGGAAAAAGTGTCTTATAATCATTTTATCCTTGTTATTTGTCAAATGTTAAACAAAGACAAATGCTCATAAGCGTTGTCAGTATGAATCAGACCATAGCCAAACACTTACGATCCAGTTAGATCATTTAAGACATTATTTCTATAGATTGTTTCTCATATACGATCCTATAAAATTTAATATTGCATAAATATTAATTATTCACAATTCGATCATATATGTGTTTATATCTAAAAAAAATATCTTACATAAAGTACATCCATTAATAAAAAAATATATGTCTAAATAATGCTAAATTTTAAAAGAATTAAAATACGGCGATTAAATCATTATTGTACAGGGTTGGCCATATTCGACGGAAAGATGTTTTTTTGTTAATCATGGGAAAAAAAGTTTTTGCGTCACTTGAACTTTGTATGGGAACAAATGCAAATCATGATGCAATATGCGACGTAAAGTGGTTCGTTTTATGCCCAACTGCTCAGATCGACGTGTTTGAGATGTTGTTGGAGACGTCTGAACACTGGCCTGTACGAGTGCGATATTATCATCCGATCGCCTTGGTCGCACTTTATTTGGACGCTTGGGATTAGTGAGTGCCTCACCAGTTGAAAATCTTTCATACAAACGATACAATGTGTTCGCGGAAGGCGCACTTTTCACTTTATTTATTTTTCTCCATGCACGTTGAGTTTTAACAATTGACTTGTTTTGTTGAATGTAAATTTCAACAATCTGAGAGCGTTCGCGTGGCGTGTACTGTTCCATGGCACAAATTTCCTTCGACTGACGCTTCAAACGCGCTACGTCGTTACTCGATCTAACATCTCTGTCAAAAGTTAGAGTGTTGCCACATCTTTCCGTCGAATATGGCCAACCCTGTATTTATAACATGCTTACATGTTAAAAGCTTATATGTAATGCTAATAAAGCTTACATGTTAAGAGTTATATGTTATACGTTAAAAAGTTACAGAATAGGTCTATTAGTACCTACAAATAGCGGGAAGCTAGCTATGTAGGAACGTATACTATTAAGTCATTTTTAAATACTGACACAATATAGTTCGTATCCTTATTATAACTTAGTATCGTGTCAGTCCCTCAACTTCTTTTTTTCAATAACGTAGATCTTATCATGTGTCAAGATACACAGTAGTGTATTCTTGAAAATAATTTGTTGTAATTTTGCTCCGATGATATGTATTTGCTACAAAATGTGTAAATTGCTACTTCTTTAATAATCCTGTCGCAAAATGATTGCTAAAATTTTTATTTTCTTGAGAATTATTAGTATTATTAATAAACCTTCTTGATCATTTTCAAACCGTGTAAAGGAATGATCAAACTTAACATGAAAGTTACTTTCAAAGACAATAAAAATATATAAAAAATTAATCACAATTGGATTATCAATATTGATTAAAATTATCGACCTAATCCATCAAAATCGTAATATTACTATTTGCTATTAATTATCGTTATAGAACATGCTACTGTGTATCTATTATCGATAAGTTGGTATATATATCATTACAATCACAATATGCATGACATCCTATGCGAAAGTTTCTGGTGGAGCAGAAAACTTGTACTATGGTAAGACACAAATCGACAGTACGACAGTAGGAAAAGAGTAATTCTAGCTGCATAATCCGGAAGGATCGACGAGTCCTCTGGCAATAAGTTCAGCCGTCGCGGGATCTCCGCCGCTCTGTTTACCACCCGACGGTTGTCCGTGCTCGCAATGCGAACGTATATGAAACATAAATTCGGCTTTATCCGTGAAGTCAGCGCGACACACTAAGCAAAAATTTCTCTCGGGGGTATAGGATTGCGGTGGCGGGGCAGGTCCTGGAAAGTACGGAGCGGCGTGTTGCGGCGGCATTCCCTCCAAATGAGATCTGTGGTTGATCATCAAAATCAGTTGTAGACATTACATTAAAACTTAGATATATTGATATTGAAAATAAAGATATATTAACCGAGCGTGTTGCGTCCATTCCTCTCTAGTAGCAAATGATCGTCCACACAGTTCGCAGGCCCAACTCACTGGCTCCTCTTTCAGTTTATGAATGGTATCTTGACGAGATGACTGTTGCTGTTGCGCTTGCTGTTGTTGTGACTGCTGCTGCTGCTGTTGTTGCTGTTGATGTTGATCGACTCGTGGTGTTGAAGGTGCTGACAGAGGCGAAACACCGGTTCTGTGTCTCAGTTTGTTCATATGAATAACCAATTTGTCTCGACGAGCAAATGCTTTACCTGCAACACGCATCAAGTTTTTTTATTCATTTAATTGCATCTTTTTAAAACAAATCTGTGATTTAAAATAATTAATAAAATGTATTCAATAATTATAATTTTCGTACTTACCGCACACTTCACAGGAATACGGCTTCTCTCCAGTATGTATACGCATGTGTATGACGAGTTTATCCTTACGAGCAAGTCCCTTGCCGCAAACAGTGCAGGCAAATGCTTTCGTTGTTGGCTCGCCAGTGTTAGTCGCCTTCGAGACAGATCCTGGACGAACACTCGCGCTATTTGTCGTCATTGTTCGTAATGGCTGATTTACCGCCGGTACTCTACTTCCAAATTGTTGGTCTGCTCCAGGAAATGCCGGCATCATGCTAGGGCGCATTGCAGCAGAATAATCCGAAGACCTGCAAAGTAGGAACTAATGACTGTTATGCTACAATAATTTCTGGAAACGATTAAAAATATAATTATGTGAAATCCAACATGGAAAGCTTTAAAACATAATAAAATAAGATTTTAATGTTAGAGGGGCATTTTGTAGAAAGCGCTTTGGAAAGCAATCCTTTTTGTATAATCATTTCTCTTCTATTCTACGACATTTATGAAAGTAAATCGTTAAATCTTCATATGGAAATAACATATATTTTAAGAAGAAATATATTTAAAGAATATAAGAATTTTAAAAAGGTTAAAATGTCTTTTATATACCATGTTCCGATAGAACGCAGCACTCTTACTCCATCATCATAACCAAGTCCATCGTCTGGTAAGGTGAACGTGGGATTCGGTGGCTGCGAGGCCGCGTGTGGCCCGGCTCCAGTTAGCCTCGCCTGAGCCGCTTGCTGAGCCATGTGCTGCTGCAGTGCCACGTGTGCCGCAGTGTGCGTTTCCACATAATTTGCATGTTGCTGCTGTTGTCCACCGTTTGACATCTTGTCTTTATCCGTACTCTAAATTCGAATCATTGGTTGATTACACGTCATGCATAATTAAATAATCTTTATTTAACATTTTGACCATGTCATCCATATTTGGATAATATGTAAAATTCGTAAAAATCACTCTATCAATTCTAATTCGCCGAAATCGCGGGTCTAGTGTATTTTAAATTAATATATCTTTACTAAAGATTTTACATATATATAAAACTATGTATAAAGAATTATATAAAATTATGGAATTTTTAAAATTATATATCGTAGTTGAAAAAATGTTCAGGGGTCTACTGATCCCGCGAATATCAATTAAGGGTTAATTTTACCAATTGTAAGTATTTAAGACATTAATCCGTAATAAAAATATATATTTTTGGTAACATTAAAGGAACTTATCCTTCAGACAAAAATTTTTTATTAGTTTTAAAATTTTCTACTATAAACATGTAAAAAAATTGGAACACTTAAACAAGCATAAATATAACCAATAGGAAATAATAATCGAAACTGAATCTTTAGTGCTCAAATAATTTATTTAAGCACTAAAGATCCAGCATCAATCGTTCTGAGCTTTATTTCCCGTTAATAACACAAATATACGTAAGCCTCTCTTAATTTAGTTATAATCTGTTGATTGATGATAATAACAGCGCTCCAAGATTACGTAGTAATCGTTAGCTTGTGTCATTATAATATATTACTACATTATTACACTTCTTATTTTAAAATATTTATTTGATATTATCAATGATATATTCGTCAATTTTTCAATTTTTCTCTAAGACGATCAACAGTGCAAGTAAGAATTTTTGCAATCCTCTCCAGACGGCAGCGTATGCTAATGGGGATCGATTATATATGAAACAAGGTAAAAATTACAAAAGTGAATAAAGTTACTAAAGTCGCCTAAAATATTTATAATTTCATTAGCCAATATGTATTGAATTTGCTCACTTTTGTAATTTTCATCTTGTTTCAAGATACACAATCGATTTCAAGGTTCCTCAGAGGAAAGGACAATGAGAAAATTATTACGCGCGGAAGTCTAGATCCACAACCTTGTTTTAAGAGGCCGTAAAGCCATAAAAAATTTATCAATTACAGTCGAATATGAGAAAAATAATCCACTGTGATTGGTCAATTTCCTACGGCTTTACTTCTTACGGCTTACGGCTTCTTATGCCTGTTCTACAATAAGATCGTAAGTCGTAAGCTCTATAAAAAATTGACCAATTACAACTGAATATGAATGAGAAAAATAATTGACCATGATTGGTTAATTTCTTGCAATTTACGGCTTAGCGAAGTTGTGGATCTAGTCTCAGAGAAGAGACTCTAGAGAATGCTCTAAATAATCGTCATCGTGATTCGTTGATTAATGAAATTGAAATTCATTTGTGTCCAAATCCTTTTCTCACTGGCACTAGATTATCAATCATTATAAAAAGATAAGAATAATTTCTGAGTTTTTAAATGCACTAAGAAAAGAAATCTGAAAAAAATATATATAAGAGTGTGTGCAATGATCGAAAAGCAAAGAACGTTTTCCCGGAAGGGAGAAACAGGGAGAAAGAAGCTGTCGTGCGAGTCGATCGTCTTAACGGAAGAAATGGGCGCCCCGTCTTTTTGGACGCGCTTACCACACAGTACGAAGACCAAGTCACGTTCCAAAGAAGACCGTTGGGCTTCGAAATCAAAGGACCGGGAGAACACTTTCGATCGAAGAGAAGCGACTTTTCAAAATAGATCATGTGCGATCCCCAGATTTTTAAATCACAGCACCGATCGCGTGCGGTGAAGGAGGAACAACGACGAGAATCCGGTGTTCATTTTCGGAAGGATTGAGGTCTTACACTCGAATCACTCCGGATGCGCCGGAGTAACGACACGCTTCGGCGAGACAGTTCACTTGATATACAAACGTTAACACTCTCATGCGTATCCGCGCGAGCTATGCATGCAAAGAGCTTACGCGCTTTTTGTGCTTTTCGCGACGCGTTTGAAGGAATATCGCGGTTCACGAAGCGATCAGAGAGAGAGAGTCACGACGCTGGCAGCCACCGCAGCCGCCGCCGATTCCCGGCGCGGGAGGATGCAAGGACAAAGAGGCGAAAAAAAAGCAGCCGACAGCGCGCGGAGGGGATAGCGCGAGACGGCCGGGGAGACGTCTCGCCGTCGGACTCGGAGAGAAGAAGAGAGGAAAGAAAGACGGAACCGCAGGTGAAGGGGGAGAAAGAAAAAAAGAAAAAAAGAAAAAAAAGAGAGGGTTCGACGGAGGTAAAGAAAGAGAGAGAGAGAGAGAGAGAGAGAGAGAGAGAGAGAGAA
>NW_017305905.1:35913-51190 GCF_001594115.1 Trachymyrmex septentrionalis
AGAGAGGGTTCGACGGAGGTAAAGAGAGAGAGAGAGAGAGAGAGAGAGAGAGAGAGAGAGAGAGAGAGAGAGAGAAAGGGAACGACGTGTGCGTGTGTAAAGACGACGGGGCGGGGGCGGGAAGAGGGAATGACGAGAAGTAAGGCAAGAGCCGGTGACACACACGGACGGAGCAACGCGTGATACAAACGATGCCGTTCGGAGGTTCCCCGCGGAATGCACCGCGGCCGGCGCGTAGCCCGAGGGTGCGACGAAGAGGAGGTGAACGCGCGCGCGGGTACGCCGATCCAACGAAGAGACACGATCGGGAAGCGACAGAGAGAGAGAGAGAGAGAGAGAGCCAGGCAAACGGTGGCCCGCTGGCCGGCGCGGCGGTCCGATCGGCAGGGAGGAACGGAAGGTGTGTGTTTATATGTGTATGCACACGGAGCGTTGATTCGTGTGTATCACTCTCAGCGGCATGTACCTACTATGAGAGGGATCGCATGAGAGAGAACGGGAGGTTGAGAGCTGTAACGGAGACCGCTAGAGCAGATACCTACATGTGAGAGAGAGAGAGAGAGAGAGAGAAAAGGAAAAAGAGAAAAAAATGCGGCCGGGGAAAGAAAAACTTCAAGGGAGAAGGGGACCGCCGGCGCGCTGGAGGATAACCGCGACTACGCGTTACGATCCCGGCGAATATCCCCGGAATGCGATACGGTCGACGAGAGAAATCAAACCGGAGAAAGTGAGATGCGAAATAACGAAGAATGACGAAGCGGTTGCTCGCAGTCGCTTGCAGGCGATCAAGGGTGGCCGCGTGGGGGAGGAGTGTCGACGTATATGCTATCTCGTTTGGATAGCTCGCTTTTGTCTCTTCTCTCTCATCGTCAGCGTATATAATATACATGCACCGGGGGGCTTATTCTTCTTTCTTTCTTCTTCTTTTTCTTGTGTAATAATGGCACTAGTCTTCTCTTACAGAGTGCTCTGCAGCCAATGTTAAGTATATGTATCGGCGATATCCTTCGTGCATCAAATATCGCAAACTATCGGTGAACAATACCGGATGCGCGAGGAGCATCGCCGCTGTGTGTGCCATGCAACAGTGGCGGCGACGGCGGCGCTCCGCGACCGGTGCGTCGGCCCGCTGACCTTGACACTGACATTGAGAGAGTAAGAGAGAGAGGGCGAGATCCTACGAGGAGAGGGAGAGAAGGAGGGGCGGCAGAACTTACGCGCGCGCGCGCGCGTGTACATACGGGAGCGATTCACGGGAGAGACGCCAGGGACGTCGTCTCGCGACCCTTTTCGCCGCCCGCGCCGCGCCGCCGATATTCCGGAACGCCGGCGACGAGAGAGAAAGAGAATCACCCACGTAACGAGGCTGCGTCGATCTTGTCGGGGTATCCCGGGTTTCGAAACAGGTTTCTCGAACGTGCGCGTTGCGGGCCTGGCAACTCACGTTGCACCTGTGCCCAGAACTGCCAGATCGGCAGGGGAGAGCAGAGCGGGTGAGTTGAAAGAAGGATCGAGGGAGAGAGAACGCAAGACCGAGAAGAAAAGAAGCGAAAGGGGATAAAGGAAAGGGAGGAGAGAGGAGAAACAAGGGAATGGAGAAGAGATGGGATTTATGCGGTGTTCTATGATTAAGTCCTTTTCGAGCATGACGCATGAATGAATGAACATATGTAAAGCATGTATATCTAGAAGAAAAAAAATTAAGTGATAAAGGATGAAACAGTAACGTGCCTCACAGCACACGAAGATAAATTAATAAATTATGCAAGATAGAAGAGTGATAATATTAGAAATCGCAAAAAGAGGTGACAAAAGATAAAATGGAAAGAAACGCAATGGGAAAAGCTGCAGTGAGATTAAGAAGAAAATTGGGGTGTTACGAGGACGACAGAGGGGAGCACGACAGGTGGAAGAGAAATAAGTTGCAGAGGAAGAGGAGAGGAATGGGAAGGACAATCGAGACGGCGAACGAAGGAGTATATTTGCGGTGACCATATTTTCTTAGAGAAAGCAAAAGGCGGACTTCGAATACCAAACAAGTCTCACATTACATCTAACATCGCTTTCCACGGTTCGATCTCTTTTTAATAGAAGGAAATTGCGCGTTATTAAGAATTGTCATTGAAAAAGCATTTTCTTTTAGGTGCCATAGCAAAATACTAAAATAGAAATTTTAATTCCGTTAAATCTATATATAAATGTTTCGCATTTAAATATATTTAGTAATATATGTACATAATACTATATATCTCAGCATATTTGTCGAATCGAAGGAGAGATTATACTAATAAAATCGAATGGTAAAATATGAATTTTCAAGTTCGCATTTTCAACGTTGAAGATAACTGCAGTAGCACATAATATCGCACTTATAAATAAAACTAAATTTGTCAGTTGGTCCCACAAGAATTTCCCGTTAAAATAATGATGATATAAAAGAAGGGACAAAAATTGAAAATTATTTTGAAACAGATAAAATTAAAAGGACAACTATCTAAATAAAGGACTGTCCCTTACAATAAGAGACGTCATCGTAAATATACCACTACGACTTTCACTTTCTGTGCGCGCGACGCGCGTCTCGCGGTCGGCAACGCACCGATCAATAGACGTCGCGACGTCGGTCGTCTCACGCGCACGCACACACACACCTATACACCCTCTCTCTTTCTCTCTTGCCTCTTTCTCCTTTCCTCCTCCTAGATTTATCCCTCCTCACTTTCCGTCGGCGTCTCGGTTGCGTACGCGAGGGTGGAATTATTGAGATCGCGCGCCGCACCGCCGGGTGCAGCAGACACGGAAAGGGGGGGGGGAAGGGGGATAGCGGGAACCCGAGCAGCTACCGATCAACGATGCCCCAGCGCGCGCTTCCCCCGTCGCCTCTTCACAACCCACCATCCGACAGGACCTCTGCTCCTGTCTGATCGACCAGAAGCACGGAAGAAGAAAAAAGATATGCAGCAATACTCCTCGCGCCATTGATAACAGCCATTGATAAAATTTGACTTAATTTTAGTTTCACATAATCAGTCACTTGTTGCAGCATTTTTTAGAAGATACTGAAGATCGCTACATTACTAAATGCTTTCTATCAATACAGATTAACTTAAATTTCGGTTCAACTTACTCTTTGTCTTTTTCTAATTTTTTAAACTAGAAAAGGATGAAGAATAAATTAAAGTTTACCAAGATTAAAGTTAGTCTACACTAAGAGAAAATTATTTGGTATTTGTAACTATAATACATTACATATTACTATAATTGTAATTTGTTGCTAGAAGTATACACATAGGGGATTATTATTCCTAATATTATAACAGTAATAATCATAATTATATTGTAATAATATGTGTGTGTAATTATAATTACAAATACCAAAAAATTTTCTTTCAATGTACATTGGTAGAAATCAATTGATCATTATAAGGAAGAGGAAAGAGAGAAAGAAAAAGAATACTGGAGTGTGTTATATAGAGTTTTAAGATGATTCTATGCGATCAATAATAGGAGATAATTGACACAGTTTTTATGATTTTTTTATCCGTAACTAATAAATGAAATACATTGCAAGAGAATTTTTCAATAGCCATAAAGCAATATAGAAACAATATAGAAATTATTTTTATAATTTAATAGTGTGATTTTGTTTATTAATAGAAAACATGAGGTGATGATACTTGTAATAACCGACTCCACGCGCAGAGTTAGTTATTACAGTTATTGGAATCAGTTGTTATAGATCTAAATTTCAAAAAGAAAAATGTGCATAACTTTATTAATAATTTTCAGGTAATACGCAATTACTACAGATATGTGTAATTATGTTATTTGAATATTTAATAAGAAACGTTAACGCGATACGATGAAATCTTACATAAGATCACAATATCAATTGCCGCTGTTGCATTGAGGTTATATCGAGATTATGGACGAATTTTTTAATTCATCGATTGATCAATCACATTATGCGCAAATACAGTTTTTATTATTATTATTATTATTATTATTATTAGGCGTTAGGAACTCGAAAGCTCATTGCCGCAAATACCAAATGCAGTTTTTACAGAACAAAATTACATTTGCGCACAATGCGATGGATCAATCGATGAATTAAAAAACTCGCTCTAACTTATAACGGCAGACAAGCAGAAACTGCTGCAACAACAAATCTCTTAATAACTAGTGCCGGCTTGCTATATTTTAATTCTTGTTTAAGCAAAAATATATGTCAAATATATGACATATATTTTTGCAAGATAAATATAACTGTAAGTTATTACTTGTAAAGATTCTAAAGAAATAATTGGAATTATGATATAATGAACACAGTGATAAATATAATTTAATATATTACTGATTTATTATTTTACTTTTGGCTATCAAAAGCTGAAATATTTTCTATCTTTGAAAAACTGCTATTCTGAAATAAACTCATTGCACCACAACTGCAATATGTTTGCAGAAATACTATACTTTTTGTGAAATATTATCGTTTGTTATTTTGCAGTAATTTTAAATGTAAATAATAATAAATGCCCTATGTATCAACTATCCCCGGTCTTCCCTACTGATCAATAATATTGAAAGTGCATCAATATTTTTAGTATTTTTATAACTTTATACGATCAGTATTATTGTCAGATAATATATTTTACTTTAGCTTTTAATTACGTTATTTATTGTACTATAACATACTGTGACATGAATCCGAATAAAACAATACTGATGCACTGATGCTCGAGAATCAAAATTCAGATCATCATCAGTATTCTACGTCAATTTATCTATTTAATTGTACACAATTAGTAATGTTATCAGTACTTGTTAATACTGACAGTATTATTGATCATGTAGAGTCACCTTAACACTTATGAATACGAGTTTGCATTAATAAAATTTCCAACTTGTGGATATTTGAGAAAATTAGTGTTGTTTAACAAGCAGTTTTGAATGAATAACACATTTTTCTTCGAAAAATTAATATTATCAATTGATTGATTTCGTTTTACTAATCGTTTTACTAATTTTGCTGTGTTTGCAGTCACCTGTATATCCAATAACATGAACACTCAATTTCTCACAATATTATAAATGTCGTCATATTATTGGATATTGCACAGATTAAAAATATATAACACAAAATTTAAACAAAATCAGAATACACGTGATCTTGTTACAAGTTGTGAAATTGTAATAATATATTTACTATAAAAGTTTCACGCAATTTAACACAATCTTTATATATAGAAAAAAATATACTTACCTGACTATTAAGCGTAACAATGTTTTTCAAGGATTCTGCATAATTCTTTAATATGGATTCTGTGGATATGCAGCTAAGACGAAATTCGTAGAACATATCTAACTTGTAGATACATCTCTGACAGATATTTTTAGGCAGTCCATCCTCTTTTCCTATCTGTGACAAAATAATCTCATGTTTTATTAAAATTATAACTAGCAAAATCTGATTTTAGAATTTTTCACAATAATCATTTCACTTTGAACTGTGATTGTTTTTCTTTCCAACATTATAAGGACATAAATGAGACAAAAAAAAATACAAGATAATAATAAAGAAAATCAATATATTTAATCATAATTTAATCAATTGTTTTTAATGCAACAAAGTAAGTAGGTCGATTATCTTAAGCCAGGCCCCCCCCCCCATGTAGAAAAATATATAAAACTAATAAAATTAAAAGTATAATAAAACCTGTATTCATTTTTACCACACATAATGTAATTTTGGTTTAACATACTCTTTATCTTTTTCTAATTCTTGGAACTAGAAAAAAACAAAAAGTAAGTCAAATGGAAATTAGAATTAATATATTGGTGGAAATGGACATTAAGCAGTAAGTCGAAAATCCAATTACTCATAATTAAGAATTTTTTAATGAAAAAAGTACATTTACAACAATTCATGACCGTGATTGGTAAATCCGTTTACTACTTAAATCATTATCTACATTCTTTTATATGATCCTTAACAAAAAGTAAAGTCATTAATTATTTCAATACTGGACCATTGGAGCATAAAGCAACTCTGAAATTTTTAAGAGCAAATCTTTCAAGTGAGAAATCTCACCATCAAAGATTGAAATTTTTGAGCCACTCTTTTTCACAACTAGTTCAATTTTATCACTCTTTAGAGTTACTCCAAAGAACTTCGAGAACAGCAGTTATTCAAATCATACCATGCAGATAACTTTGCATATATTGCATATGGAATTAATGACGCATTTTTTAATCACTGTTCAATATTCTTAGTACAATATCCTTTTTTTCTTCTTAACAAAATACGAGTCTTTAAACAATTCAATTCGCAATTTTATTTTTTACAAAGACACTTCGATGTGTACGGGATATTTTTAATGTGCAAACGATTTTTAAAAAATTCCAATACAAAAGTTAAAATTTGCATCTGAATTTCACGTGTCGAACGGAAAATTTTGGGCAGCTTCCCCTCTCCCCCATCCCTCTCAATCGACACAACCGGCAACAATGCGATCCTGGATCGGAGCAAATTCTCGTTTTTACTTACCACAATGGGCACGCAGGAACGTATTTTAAACAGCAACTGCCGTTGCTCGCTCTCCTTGTCGAATATCTGCAGCTGATGATTGCTTTTGAGCGAGCACAGCCGGCAAAGTTCAGCGAAACCGAGGTCCTCGTTCATTGCCATGGTCGCTTCGCGCGATGTGGAATGCAAGAGGGACATGCACGCACGATGCACGCACAACGGATCACGAGAGACTAGGTTATGCTGCGCTGGTCGCACGAATTTGCTGCGTAGAATGGACGCAAAAATACGATGCAATAGGATGCGAGAACGTATGGATTGAAATTACCGCGAGCACGAGTCTTCGTAGAAATAATCTTCAGGAAAAGCTATGGAAACCGATCAAGTCGAATGTGGTCAATTCTGCTTCACTTTTGGTGCGTTCGGAGCAGTTCGGAGTGACGCTATTTTATCATTCTATCTTCGTCGTTCGTTACACGTAAAACAAGAATAGAATGATAAATAGAGCTAATAGCGTCTCTCCGAACGTACCTTTTGTCGCTACTGTAACTGCTGTAGACAGTGTAGACACAGTGTGTGATGTTAGGGGAGTTCATGATGCAAGTTTAAGTAGACAAGGGTGTGTTCTTGCGCATGTTTAATTGCTGCAGCCAATCACAGCTTGATCTTTTAGTCCGCCATTTTTAGGCAGATTTTGTTTCAATACGCCTGCGTTCAGAAATATCACCTAGATGTCTCTGTGTATTAATTTATCCTTGTTTAACATTGGGTGAACGATAAGAATAAAATACGTGGGGGCACTCAGATGATATTTCCGAACGCAGCCTTGTAGCAGTATTCTCTAAACGTTTTATCGATGATTGTCGCTATCGTTAACTAGCGATAGCCAATAGCAGGACCACTGACAAGATATTATTAAAGACCGACATCCTTATGGGAGGTCGCGTCCTTGTGAATATTGAAGTGATTAAGAGTTAAAAACTGATAATATTGTATTTATTTTATGATTTATTAATTTAATAGACGTATTTATGCATTTAGAACTCAATAATACTTGATTTTTCTTTAAAATTGTGATTTTAGTGTTGTCATCAAAATTTGATTATCAACAGAGATGATAACTGCAGAAAAAAAAATTGTAATTTTTCTACAATATATAGGATATTACAGCTTTACAAGTATGCATATTTATTTATGGAACATTTATGTAATAAAAAATCATGAAATTTAATAATGTATAAGTCAAATATTTATGTTAATAATAGCAAATTTATATCAATTGTCGATAATATCAGCATTCTTCAATTACCTCCGGGCCCTTGAGGTCCTTTTTATATCGCCGAAAATTTGTCCAGAATTGACGGTCTTTAATATTTCATCGATGGCAAGACTATTCTGGAAGAAAACGTGGTACTCATTAGCTATCGCTAGTTAACGATTGCGATAATTGTCGATAAAATATTTAGAGGATTCCGAAACTACACTAAACTATGTATACACTAGAATGAGCATCGAGAAAAATTTGTGACCATAATTGATCAGCCGCCATTTTAGTTAGGATGATGTTTGAGCGAATCAGAAGCGTTCATGCACGGGCTGCGATCGATGTATCGATAGATAGAAATCTATATAGATATGAATGGTATCTAAACAAAAATAATGTCATTTCAGTTTTATTAGTACATTCAATAAAATAACATTAGTAATACTTTTCATGTCCTATATCGTTAACACATGTGCAGGAATTGATACATTTAATATAAAAATTCTTATTTATGAAATAAAATACCTTTTTACTTCTTTGCTCACACCCAGCACTTCATGTTGATGCTTTGTATATTTTACAGTCACGCGATTTTATAATCTTTTAAAGTAATCTTTCAAATATAATTCCACACACGATGATCTTGACATGTGTGTCTCATTAAAGGACACTAAACGTAAATGCGCATGAGCACCTGAAAGCTTTTGATTCGCTCTTATATTGACCAATTAAAATGGCGCTGATTAATTGGTGCCACGATTTTCTATGCTCCACAGCGGAGATGCTCATTCCAATGTATATATAGTTCAGTGCGTAACTAGTATGACAAAGGTTTGTTTGCATTGTATGGCTCCGACATGCTCCAATATGCTCCTATCATAGTTCCTACTCACTTCAATAAGCTTATTAAAGTGAGTAAGAACTGTAGCTGGAGCATGTTAGAGCATTCGACGCGAACAAACTTTCAGTTTTACGCATAATAAATAATCAATACTCTATTCGTAATTACTTATTAGGTCTGTTTTTATCTGAACTTTTTAAACGGTTCATATTTTTTCTTTTTCCAAGATGGAGAGAACCGTGCAAGAACTTTAGCCGCTTTTCATGAACAGTTCAAATCAATTGACAAAAAGGATCACGTGATCAAAATTGATGCTTGGTATTCGTCAATTTTGGTTACGTGATCCATTTTGTCGCTAAAAAAGACGGTTGGAATGAAAATGTATCTTTAGACGGATCCACTCTGGTGAATGTGCAATAAATTGAAAGTAATAGGGAGATTTGTCAATCAATTAAGTTTTGAGCTTATTTACAAAAATTCATATGACTCGTTCCCATTTCAAATAAGCTCAATTTGTGATTGTGTTCCGATAGCTGTGTCGAAAATATTCTTTTTAGTTACAAGATTGATAGAGCTGATTGCGTTCGAAAACGTTACCCGGGTGCCCCGTCTATCATCTTATCCTTGTTTAACATTGGTGAACAAGGATAAACTAATATACGGAGATCACGGAAGTACTCGAGTAACATTTTCGAACACAGCCATTGTAAGGGTGCCATTACATGAAGCGCAGAAATGTAGAAACGCGGAAGACAAAATTAACTAAAGTTTACTAAATTTTCGCGTTTCCGCACGTTGTGTTCCTGTTTTGATCTCCTAATATTATATGGAGCACAATTTGAGCGAAAAAACGGAATGGGCAATTAGAAATTATTAATTTTTAACAGTATTTATTGATTAAAATGCTTGCATTCAATACATATAAGCTGAAAGGCATATTATTAAAAATTGCAATAAATTAAGTGAATACAATTCTTAAAATAAATGCAAAAGTGTATTTGTCATATCGTTCCGTTTTTCCGCGGAAATTGTGCTCCGTATAATATTAGATCAAAACAGGCGGGACAGTTGTTATGTCATTAATTTAGAATTAATTTTTAGATACAAAAAGTATTCTTTTTCCGAATGGTTCTGAAAAGAATTCTTTTTATTGCATTTGAAAATTAACTCAGAATTCGTGACATATGACTGAATTCTTTTTGCTATCTTGCGGTATCAAGCTCGAATCGTGAACAGTGTTCTACGATGCCCACAGAATATATCTAATTATATAACAATACATTATTAAAATAATAATTAAAAATTGGAATAATTAAATTTAAGGAAAATATTAAAAATGTAAAGAAGTCAAGTATTCGTCATTTGTAATTACGATTATTATAAATTATTATAAATTCTACATAAAAATTTAACACATTTGAGGATATTATTATCAAAATCATTAAAATCAGTTATAACAAATTAGATATTATTATTACTTCCTTATCAATAACATGCATTATTCACAAGCTTGTCAAAAAAGCACTGTGATTAATATATCTAGAATTTAATTAATAATCGATAGCGTAATCGAGTATCTCAGAAATTAAAAAATAACCTATATTGAATCTGGACGATAAACTCTGTTTTAGATCTGATTATACACGAAATGACAAGATAAAGGGAAAAGAACATTTCAACATAAATATCAATCAATAAGTTGACTTGTGGATATTAGCAAGTGTTGCTTTCTCCATCAGTATATATCAATGAAGTTGTATCAACGATCTTGAAATTAAACGATACATGAATAATGAGAATGATAGCTAATTCGTGATGATTATATTTATAATGTATGGAAATTGTAATTAAAACAGAGCCTATCAGTTGTGAAACTTTTTTTCCATTCTCGCACTAGAACATTCAATTTATCTCTTTATTTCATCTTTAATATAAACAGCTAATAGTAAGTGTATATATAGTGCAGGAAATTAAGAAGAGACGTAAATAAAACAGTAAATTCAGTAAAATATATTATTAACTATAATACTTCATTATATCTATATAATATTGAGATCCACGAGTCAAATACAAACGCAAATAACGAGAATATACAAAGTACGTATTGCTAATTAGTTGTTCCATTAAAAACCTCGTTGCGTTTCTTGTCGACACTGGAGTTCCAATTGTATACGAAATTAAAATAAAACATTAAATAAAATACTAAAATTTATTTGTCGCTTCGAAGGTTGATTATATCTTGCACTGAGATCAATGAACCAAATATTAACGCTAATAACGAGAATATAATTAGCACAGAGTTTTTCCATAACCGCCAGTTGAAAGTACCCAAATGGCTTTCCCAGCACGAAATCGTCTCGATGACAGCTGGGATACTAATGCCGAGGATAGAAAAGAATATTGCACCGACTAGAGAAATGAACGGATCCAAATCAGGCACCAGCAGCGCGAAAACCACTGTAAAAAAAAATCATAATGTATGACAAATATATTAATTATCGAGCGTTTTCCGATTGAATTAAAGTTTACATTACATTTATAATAAACCTAAGAAAATCTATAGTTTACGTCACATATATTATAGATTTTCAGTACTAGCAATAAATTTTGGCCATAATTATAAAAAAAAAACGTGTTATTAATCGCATAATATTCTGATTATACTTTACATAAATATCGAATAAAGGAAAAGGAAACATATATATAAGTTGCAAACGAGTAACACAATTTTCACGGTACTTAGATATTTGAGACACTCGAGTATTTATGTGCTTACAATTATTCGACGCATCGGAATTCGTTGAACATAAAGTAACATTACATCGATGTTATAATTTCCTACTGAACAATGTAACTGTTGTTATGTATAACACGTGTTACATTACATTTATTGTTGAACGGCAAATTATAATATTTATGTACTATTACATACTGTTTAGAGGGGTTAGTATTTAGAGGAAAACTTCTAATAATCGAAAAAAATCTATCGTAACAATGAGAGTGTTGAATCGGACACATGACCCAAAGTGGGCCAAATCTATTGCACCGAACGAAAGAACTGATCCAAGTCGAATAAAGCAGACGATTCCTTTCTTTCTCGGTACACTTGATGATAAAAAGGCACATCACGCGTACACGCACGCGGGTAAGTGGGTGACACCGATCATTCAATCGGCCTACCGATTGGGTCTGCGACTCGACCTCCTCTCTGTCGAGAATGCGTGATTCATCGCGGTTTCTCCATCTCGCAATCGCTAGAATGTCGCGGCAAAAACGCAACAGGAAAAGGTTACGGGAAAGCGGTGTTAACTTTTGGCCTATTGAAAAACATGTCTCTTTAAGTATATCTGATAACTGTCTAACCATTTTGCTAGACTCGTTATTGCAATTCTGATAGATTAGTCGTATCTCTGATCTCACGTAATAAATCTTTCGGTAAAAAGTGGTCTTTATTCATACTTGGAGAGAGAGAGAGAGAGAGAGAGAGAGAGAGAGAGAGAGCGCGCTAATATTTAGAACCATCTTAAATACAATCTTAAGATATCATGAACAAATCAGAGGGCGATATTAGCATCTTAAGACATTACTTAAGACAGTCTTGAAATAAGAACAGATTATAAATAAAACCGCTCAAAAATGTGAAAAATATTTGTCCACGATTAATTATATCATATTTCAGTTTGAAATTCTATAATTTACGTCTCTCAAAGAGTTAAGATTCTAATAAAAAAGAAAAGAGAAGAGGGAAAAAATTTATGGCATAAGAAAGAAAATTCTATAAAATGAATCTGGAATAAAAATATGGTATAATTACTTCTAATTCTTTTCAAAAATCGTATGTCCTTTCTTTAGAGATCCATTTATGGATACGAAAAAAGGCACGAATGATGTAGACGATTTGTAAATTTGTGAATCATCTGCTTATACAAGCAGCAGAGTTGCTTTCTTGTGTCGAAACTATTTCTATTCTCTGTTATCCTTTCCAATCAGGTAAAAAATCATTACGTCTGCAACGACCGGTTTTTCGCATTTAATAACACTCGCTTCGTATAGCCGCAATATTTTAAATCCATATTCTTAAAATTGTTATTAGCATTTTTTCGTTTGATTTACATTTTAATCATTTGTCTATAGCCTAGATTGAATTTGTTTCTATTTATAATTAAGCCGTTCAGATTTACAGTAGCAGCTTCTCGTTCGAATAATTTAACATTTTACCTGTTAGCATAACAATGCATATTCTCATCACCGTTTCGCCCAAGGCCAGGAACTTATGATTAAACAAGTGTCTTATGGAATTCCACATGATCTCGAGGGGCACGAAGAGCTGCAGACCGTAAGTAAAGAGAACAGCTAAAGCAATGAGGGCCTTCACCACTTGGGCCGGACTAAAACATTACCACTCATCAGTTTACAACGCATGTATCAAAATGACATTAACATTTAGCAAAAAGAGATATCTACTCACATTTCTTCCGTTGGCAGACTCAACGTGATGCTGGGTTGTACATCTTCGCCGAAAGCGACGTAACCGAACACTCCCATCATAGCGTACAGACTCACGACTATCGTCATCGTGATGTTAAGTACGCTAGGACATCCTAGGAAATGATGTGGATATTTCATGTTGTTCGCCACCGGCATCACCTGCGATTACAATGGTACCTGGAAGCGCTCGAGAATGCGAAAGATGCAAGAGAGACCGTGCGATTTTTAAATCATTCGCTTACAAAAGTAACAGTTGCCTTCCTGCATCGAATTAGTTCTATTCTCAGCTGTTATCTTTTCGATCAAATAAAAAACCACCTATTCCTGCGACGACCAGTTACTCGCGTTTAATGTCCCCTTCTGGATTTCCGACCTTATAAAGAAAGGCCAAGGTACCACGATTTAATTCGCGCTTAATAACACTATGATAATTGATAATGGGAACTTACAACGCCGATACCTTCGATGGCGAATATCACAGTCGCGAAGAAACGGGGCAGCTGCTCCACCGAAGCGAACAGCTTGTTGTTGCTGAACGAATGCAGGTTGCTGTTGCTGAAGATGTAGTAGAGCGTGATCGAAAAGCCGGTTATCATGAAGATGTTCGCCAGTGCTGAGAATGGTACCATATATTTTAAATCGCGCACCTGACCGAGCAGCACCAATGCCGGGATCAATGAGTAAATGAACAATTCAATATCTAAGTCTTTCCCGGTGTTAAAATTCACGATCTGAAAAGAAAACGCACAGTTGTGACATGGAAGATCGGTTTGATCTTCGTAAATTTTGGAAGGGCAATGTTATTTTTTTTTATATTTCCTCGCGTAAGTGAAAGTTTTCAACTTGTTAAGATTATATAGGTAATATACATTTACACCTAGATTTCCGTTTAAATCTTTAAGATCCTTAAAAAATCTTTTAGAAACGACGATGTCGCGATGTATGTATAAGGAGAACAAATAAGAGAGCATTCGGTCACATGCAAGAAGAAAAGTAGAATTATTCCTTCAAAATGTATTGCCTTGACAAAATTTGACGCCTTTTTATATCGTATTGTTTAAATAATTAAACATTTAATACTTTTTATTTTTTGAAATTCCGTATCCAAATTTGTGTAAGAATCAGAATTATCTCTATTTCTATTCTATCATTTAGATTCCAATTAAATTCAATTGTATTTTAATATATATAACTTGAGTTATAATTTAAGTAATTTAAAAAATGACATATAAAATATAGAACGTCAATCAATTAATGTACATATAAAATAAATAATGATTTTAAAATGTATATGCGATACATAATCAATAATTACGTACAAATAGCAAAAATCTTTATAGATGATAAGAATTATTATATACGATAAGAACAGAAACTGCAATTGAAAATATCTAACAAACTACACAATAATTATCAATTATTATTATTACATTATATCAATATAATTGTTTGTTATTGCTTCACTAATTGAATTAAGTTATCTGCTGATTAAAAAGAATGTAATAATCATCATGTATGGAAAAATATTTATTCGATATCGTGAAATCACAAAAATTGCGAAGCATCAGTCAGTTTATCAAATCTTGAATCGTGTACTTTGTATTTATATCACTTACAGAAATCTAATACTGACCAATTTATTGCTAAAAAAGAATAAGTAAATAATTATTTCTTTCTTTAAGTATTAAAAATACTGAACAATGCTTTTAATACTATTTACTTGAAATAAATAAATAATTAATTACAATATTAGATTTCTGTAAGGGTATGTACTTATAAAGTTTCTTTGAGCTTTAGTTTGAATGTCAGCTCTCTCCCTTATAAAACGACGATCTAATCAACTTATTAACATGTCTCACGAACAATTTCGCTAACGTATGCCTAATATTTATGACAGACGATAAGAAAGGATCAACATGATAAATACGATAAGCGGTATAATCATTATGTAAAACAATTTCGTACTCATTAGACTCGCATTAAGATATTTAAAATTATAAATGTGCTAAACTTAGAAACTATTCGTAACAGAATGAGGCAAAAATGTATTAATAAGTTCCGCTAATCGTGTTAAGCATTCCTTAGCATACATAAATGATCTTATTGTCTTATAAATTATGTAAGATGCATACCTGCTGAAGGGATCTAGAAACAAATA
>NW_017305905.1:51290-55163 GCF_001594115.1 Trachymyrmex septentrionalis
CATTAATAAGTTCCGCTAGTCGTGTTAAGCATTCCTTAGCATACATAAATGATCTTATTGTCATAAATTATGTAAGATGCATACCTGCTGAAGGGATCTAGAAACAAATACGATATAAACACACGAGCCGCCCACATATGTCGCGCACAGCGCCGTATTCACGAATATCTTGCTCACGTTTGCCCAAGGCCTGAGCAGTTTCGGTCCACAAAGAAAGGCCGCGTGCGCCGTTTCAGCGTACGTCATTTGCGGCGTCTTAGTACGTCGGCAGAGTATATGAGACGTACGCACCAGTATATGCACGCAATGGGCGCAAATAAAGCCAATTATAATCGTACCGATACCGCCAAATACTAGCCCGCCGTTCTTTATCGCGTGTGGCATGGCCAGGATTCCCGTCCCTAGAGAAGATTTCAGGAGATGTGCCAAGGAGCCCAAATCTCTGAAACGTACGGCAGAACATGAAGCTATGATATCGATACTTTGTTTCTTCGCTATAAAATGTACGTACATGTATTATTATGGTTATACATATATTATGCTTATGCGTATCGTCGCGTTGATAAAAAAGTTAACAGAAGTATAAAATTAACATTAGAAATGCATTAAAATTTTTAGAACTCCCACAGTTTCTTTTAAATTGAAGATATAGGAAAGAAAGTGAAGTTATGCATATAATATGCTATCCTAATTAAAATTCCATTATTCCAATTTAGAATTTATAAAATGATCTACTAAAAAATTGCTAATTATGAGATGTGTCACTTTATTATCATGCGGCGATACGTTAATGTATACATTAAAGACAGGACGTTGCAATACCCAGTATTTTTTTGACAAAATATGAAAAATACATGTCAACTTAAGGGCCGACGAAAATTCTAAACTTTTTAACGAAACTTACGAGGTTGCATGTTGTTTATCACGATGCTCGAATGGATCGTACAGTTCATCCTTTTCTTTATACTCGCCGATATTCGGAGCTATTTTCGTGCTAAAATGAAAAAAATAAACTATTATACATACAAAGCATTAAATTTTATTACGAGATAACAAAAGAATGCAATAACATATGCATATGAAATTAAGGGGACATTAAAAATAATATATTCGTGAATGAAAGGGATGCTATTTTTTTTCTGATATTTTTTATATTTATATTTATTTTTTTTACATTTATATTTTGTTTAATGATTAATATTATTTTAAATAATATATTTCATATCAATCATTAATATATTAAGAATTAATGTTTTTAGTAATAATTCTACAGCTACATTATACTTCTCTCTATGTACAAATGTTTTAACGTTTAACTATGCACAGGGATGTATTTAATATTACACCCCATGCATTTTCATGCAAAATGTAAAGGAAAAACTTTAGTTGCGTAAGTATTTGTGAAATTTTATATTGATTTTTAAGAAGATAAATATAAGAAAAGTTACAAAATTTAAGCGTAAGACGTGACGAAATAAAATTCTAATATTAACAATAACTAAGGAAAAGCAATGAGAGTCAAGTGCAGTAATTGGAGCGCATCAAAATTATCAGTGATTTATTAATCGATAAATAACAAACGTTTCTACATAATTCCGAGCCATCATTAGTGGATACATTATTTGTACATGTTACAAAATTTAATTTAAATTAAGCCTGGGGTGTTAGCACTCCTGTAGAGAGTTTGCACATAGAGAGAAAATTGAAAAGTAATATTTTCTGATAAAATATATGTATTATTTATGTAATGATATTGAAAACAAATTTACATAAAAGCAATTCTTGTCCCTCATTGAAAATTAACTCATGTCGTTTACTGTAAATTTTGTATATATCACAATATATCAAATCTTAACTAAAACTAGATATTGTAGACTCTACTAGGTATTATATTATACTCGTATATACATCATTTTGGACGAAACACTTTTAGAATTATAAGATTTTTAAGCAAAAATTTTTGTAGTACCGTTTGTTTACGTGACCTCAAATGATAATAACGTTAACAAAGATTAAATCAATTTTAATTAAGAGTTATAAGGAAAAACGTCAAGTTTATAGCGCAATGCGCTTCCTAACTCCGTATGAAACACGATACAATCACATTCCATGATGATTAATCTTGAGCCAATGATTAGTTTTGCAGACACTGCATATACAGAAGCCGCGTTATCTATATGCGATTGATGCGTTTATCATTGAATGATTCTGATCATTAAGAAAGCTTTTGTCGATCATGCACGTATTTAATTACATTGTTCAATAAGAAAAAAACACCAAAACAAAATTAACTATTTTCTATAATTTTTTGATTGATGAATACAAATCCGACTTCCAAAGTGTTCCATCATGTTACCGTTTTGAGAAATTTACATTTAAAGTTGCAAAAAGTATTATTTTTACATTTTGTCATATTATAACTATGATGTGACGTGCTAGAGAAGTTTTATTGCAATCAAAATTAAACACATTGTTAGGTCTCTTAGCTCTCAAGATAATTTTTTAGTGTCGACTACATATAATAAGATATTCATAGTTAAATGTGGGGTCTACTGCGAAAAAAAAATTAATTATTGATGATTTACAAAATATGTAAAAATAGTATTTTTTGCAAATTGAATTACAAATTTCTCAAAATTGTGATATGATGGAGTAATTTAGACAATGTGTATTCATATTCAACATTTAAAAAATAATTGTTCTGGTGTTTGAAAAAAGTCATTTTTTATTGAACAGCGTTATTTGTATTCTATAGGATTTGATGTAACTATCAGCAAGATCTTTTGCAATGCAATTAATGAATTATATTTTAATCAATATTTTTATATTTTGTCATTTGGTTTATGCAAATAGTATAGCATCGAGTATTAATTGGCGGAAATACCTGCTACTGAATTCTGTCATGGGATTGTCCGACAGTTCTTTCTCCGCTCGACCCATGGTGATCCTATGAAAATAACAATATATGACTTATTGAGAGAAAAAAAGAGAGTACAAATAGGGGAGGGGGAGAGAGAGAGAGAGAGAGAGAAAGGTACAGAAAATATTCTTAAATATATACTACAATTTACTTTTATAGTTATTTTGTCAATAATAATTAAATTATAATCCAAAAATAAATTATTACATTAATTTGCTCTATAAAATTAAATAAATTAATTTATTATGTTCAAATTTCGTTTCTATCAGCTGCGTCTTATAGTTTTTAATACATTAATAATACATTAATGATACGTTGAAAAATTATTACATCAATAAATTTCTAATTAACAATAAAAAAAGTTGCCGACGCATAGAATGAGATAAGCGTTATCATATGTCGTTTGAAAACGGAAGGCTTCCTCGTTACCGTATCACATTGTAAATATGAAACAATCAGCTAAACTGCTAAACAAACATTAATTGACCGCAATTTTTTATACTAAGTAACAATCCGTGTAGCTTTGAACAGGAAAACATGCTGTGATAGCAATTTCTTTTATATATTTAATTAACGATATTATTGCAATGACATTATATCGGCCAAGTTCCTTGCACTCGATTCGTCCGCGCAATATATCGCGGAAAAAAGTTTAGACCGATAAAGCTGTAATCTGTATTATTAATTCTTTGATAAAAGAAAATTAGAAGCCAAGTCATGTTTCGGATTAATATCGACAGTGAGAACTAATTACTCATTTTTGCTCCTAATAATTGTATGAATTAATACTAATAAATACTTGAATTACAGAAATTTGCGTATTTTTCTAAAATTATTTATTGATAAGAGATTGACGCGCCGCAATGAAATTTCGAATATATATATATATATATATAGGAGAAATAGAGAAAATAGACATGATTTTTATCAGACATTCCATATATAACTCTTTT
>NW_017305905.1:55263-85903 GCF_001594115.1 Trachymyrmex septentrionalis
AATAAAAAAATCGAATATCAATTCTCTTTAATTATATGCAAGAATTTGATAAGATAATAATAAAAATCTGTGAAAAGTTGGTTTAAAGTTTTGGTAAATCGCGACATTTAATTCAAGGTTCAATTATTGTCGATAATCAATTTTATCGGTTTTAATTTATCGAGACATGAAGTATTAATA
Organism: Trachymyrmex septentrionalis; assembly: GCF_001594115.1. NCBI lineage: Eukaryota > Metazoa > Arthropoda > Insecta > Hymenoptera > Formicidae > Trachymyrmex > Trachymyrmex septentrionalis. The sequence continues at coordinate 55,444 of NW_017305905.1, forward strand.
AAAGAGAGTGGAGATTGACAAGAGAAATTTGGATATAAAAAACGTAGTGGCAAAAAGAGATGTGAGTTTCTAAAAATTTATCAGCAAAAGTGGTCAGTTAAAAAAAAACATAAGTAATTTGCAATTACGTAAAAAAGAAATACAGTTCTAACATGTACAATACACATCTGACAAATGGACATCGTATGATGCTTTACCTTGACCAATTTTCTTAAAAGTTCCTCCAAAGTTTATTTGCCAATAAAAATCAAGCATGCTGTTTCGACGACCGATGATGAAAATTCTTCATGGATTACGACCCGACGGACAACCCGAGATTCACGTGGGAAATTAATGGAAGGTAAAAAGTCAAGAGTTGTGCAAGGGACCCCTTCAAGATTGCAATCAGCCGATAGCGATCAATTCTTAGAGTATATCCACACAACTTGCATAGCTGCATAAACTTATACATAAAGAAAATTATCCAATCATATTTTACGTGCGTTTTATAAGAGAAATGCGATTGGATAATTTTCTTTATGCATACGTTTATGCATCTATACAAGTTGAGTGGATATATCTTTAGGGCCATTACGTACAAAGTTACATAAGCTGCATAACCATAGCATAAGGCCGTTGAACCAATAAACATTCAGCATAAAGACATATTGATAAGATTCTCATTGTTCTAGGGGCCTTATGTTATGATTATGCAGCTTATGTAACTTTGTGTTTGACGGCCCTTAATCTACTTTTGCAATTTTAATTAAAAGCAGCAAGAAAATGACTCTATATTACGCGAACGAACGCATTCTCTGAGTTATGACTGTACGCATGCTATCATTCGAGAAATCGAGCATCGTGTGATTCCATCTTAAAATGATCTCATTCAGCAGTAACTAACGGATCTGAATGTATAACTATATGGATCCTCGGGAGATCCTTGATTATGTAAGCGAATATATATGCAACGCAGATAATATAAGATTTCATAGTCGTGAAGGACTCGCGCAATTGAAACAACGTCTCATAAATATTCCACAAAGAGTAAAGAATAATGTCAAGAGGATACACAAGGACAATCTGTGAGTACAATTTGCGGAGGTGGAAATTAACCTTGAAAAAAATATTAATTAAATTAACGCTAATAACCGCTAATAAGCGGTTTAATATTATATTATAATAATATAAAAACCAAGGCTCAAATAATTAAAAAATTCTAATACAAAGCTACAAGTCGCAAATCGGACGATAGTTGTTAACAATTAAAATTCGTCAAAATGTAATATATGTAATCTACAAACGTTTCGACCTTTATCGGGTCATCTTCAGTGTCGTACAATATAAATGCATAAACTATTCTAAAACATCTTCAATCTTCACTGTTTAATATTATATTATAATTACAATAACGAATAAGACTCATATATAAGATTCATATATAGATATAATTAATTGTACCTATAAATTTATTATAAAACTTTTATTAATATTTTAAAACTATAAAATAATATATGTATTTACTATAATATGATTAAATTCAATTAAAAAAAAACTAAATCGTATAAAAAATTTTAGTTGTTTTTATAATATATACTTAGAATACTAAAACTATGTCAAAAAAAATGGATGAAAACACTTCCCTTTATAAAGAAGTATATTTGTAATTTTATTTCTGCACCATACGTATCGAAATATGATATAGTAATTTATTGTTGAAATATTTGCTAGTAACAATTTTTTATAAGTTAATCAGTAAATTAACTTTAGCGAAACAGATCGCTACTCAGAAATAATCTTAATAATCTAATAGATAAGCTTTATCAAAAACCGACTCAAGTGGATACAGTTCTTATTATTCTCCGCGATTTTGAAAAAATTTTATTAGAGGTATCCTCAAATGTGTCATCTTTAATCGTTATAACTTTTATATAATTTACTGCGAACTATAAGTGTGTAATTCTAAAACTATTCTAAAACATCTTCACTATAAGTATTTATTGTAAAATTGTATTCTATGTTCAAGAATTGAATATTTAAAGAATAATTATCATTTTAAATACTCGCTTATAATAGGCAATCGTCGTAATGCAAATCATTTTATTATTATAAAACATACTATTTTTATTTTTTATAGCAAAAAATTGAAAAGTTTAAAAGTTATTTTTTACAGCAATTTTGTCATGATATTTTGTCACGTTATAATCACTTGAAAAAATATGATATGGCTCACAAAGAACTCGAGTCATGATGTAAGAATACAAGGTGAAACATTCTCGTAGATGTGCAATAGAACAGTGAATTTTGGGCAAAATTTGATTGGTTGTTTCCAGTACTGCTATCATTATTACATCTTGTATTCTTACATCATAGTGCTGACCATGATATAACAGTATAAAATATCTATTCCATTGCACATAATGACGGCAAACTATCAGCACAATCAATCAAATTCTTGCTCCAAAGTTAATGGAATGCACTTGTTAGCAATCAGGTTCCTTCTTATAATTTCGGACAATGTTTTGATTGATCAAAGAACAGCCGCCATTTTCAAAACGACTGCGAATTCTTGTGAATGGAATACCTTATATTTATATCATAATGCTGATCAATATCATGGCGCTATCGAGGAAATTGTTTTGTTATGTTCATTTCCTAGCTGATTAATAAATATTAGTGTATAATTTCGAATCCATCTAATCTCCTCATACTAATAATATTGAACTGTCAATAAAGGCATGAATGTTTATAGTAAAAGATAATAACAATAGCAATGACTCGAATACAAGCGTGTGATTAGTTCAGTGTTAGTTCAGTGTAATAAGCTATCGTTCTAGGATGGTAGATTCAAATCTCATTTTTTTCAAAAGTTAATTGTAGTTAACAAAATAGAAAAGGTATGCTTCAGTTGTAAATACAAATTAAACTGGAAAGATAAAAAGTAATAACAAAGAATTTTTTTGTTAAAATATAATTATAATCTTTTGATTACACACAAAATTTTTTTATGTAAGAAAATGTTTTGTTATATAAAAATATTTCTTTCAAAGATTTGCGTTTCAAAACTATTATAAACTATTTATTTAATTCTAATAGAAAAAAACAATTTGTTTTAAATCTTATAGTAAAATCAATTTTACAATAACAATTTTTTATAAATTTTACAAATTGCATTTATAAAATAGATATACGCTACGTTTGCAACAATTTTCCTTTACAGAAAAAATCACAAATATAATACAAAGTTTATTAAATTAAATCGATGGCCACAAAATTCCAGCAAAAATGTAACAAAACTTTGCTGCCCATAAAGTGAGAAGCAAACAACAAATAAATGGCAAAAACCGAGTAAGAATATGTACAGCACAATATAATGGCAAATTAGTAGCAAATGTCTAGCAAAACTTGCTCGATCATTTGACATGTTTTTTTAAATATCCTTAAATATAACTCTCTTTTATGAATTTTTATATATAATTAATTCTAAAAATATCCATTACGCTTTATGCAGATTACGAATGGTTTAAAAACCAATTTATGAGAAAATATATGGAATAAACCTCAGGGTCGAATCTCTCTCTCTCTGAAATCTTTCCAAGTAACACACAGCGCTTATAAAGCGTTAACAAAGCGCTAAAAAAGCGCAAATGATCACTTCTTTAACACTTTATAAACGCTATACTATGCTACTTGGATCGTCAAATATAAAAGTTAACCGCTTTCACGCGGAGCAATATTTTATTTCACACACAATTCTAATTATAGTATAATTTAATATATTTTCAGGTATCTTAAATTTAAATTGTGTCATATTATGAAAATATTGTATTACGTTATTAGTTATATACTGCAATTGTTACATTAAAGAATATATTAACTTATTAAATTTATATTTGTTATAAAATTTGTATGTGCAGTATAAAAAAATATTCTTATCTGTCTTTTTCTTACTTTCTGTAAAACTTGTGAAACAATAGGCAAAAGATAAGGATAACCATTTAAAAGCATTTAAAAGTATTTAAAGATAATTCAAGGTTTTTAAAGTAATTTATCTAATTGTGTATTACATTGAGAAAAGTTAAAAGACCTTAAGTATTGTATATGTGAGCCATGTCAACAAAATTTTGTGATTTTTGTTTGACAAATATTTGCTTAACAGCTCATGAATGCATGCATTTAGATGAATCAATTAATATTTTTTAAAATAGCAATTTGTTTCAGCACACGTGAATGAGTCAATGTATAAATAACGTTAATTTACACCACTTTAATTTTTAAAGGCAAAATTTAAATTATTCATTGACTCATCTAAATATTCGCATAATTATTTTACTACACTATTCTTTATATTATTTAACAGCACATAAAATTCATTATTACTTAATTTATTATTATATTTAATTTACTATTATTTAATAACATATAATTACTCGTTACATATAACTATAATCAAATAATGTTAATATTCTACGTCACATTTGTTTCGTGACCATGGTCGTGACTATATTTTGATAGTTTTCAAAAAAATTACTTTCATAACTTTAAAATCAGTTGCAGATATTTCAATGTCAGAGTTATCATATTATAGAATGCAGAAGAACTTTGTTTTCTCTGTTTATAGATACACGCTCCTTGCGTAAATGAGTCATTTGTACTTTTAACACTTTCGTCAACAACCTTCGGGTGACAATTTAAATAACAAAGCCTTATATTTTCATAAATTTTAACTTGTGCTGTTAAAGTCATACTTACTCTTGCGTATTGAGACGTGGACGAACGAAAATTTGTTGCTTGATTTACGAATTTACGAAGAACGTTTATATCTTTCTCTGACGATGTTGAAGTATACCAGACTCACATTATCACTCGGCTCAGAAAATATCAATCCTCTTGTTTAACTCAATGTTTTACTTTAGTATTTTGATTTCAATTCTCGTCTATCTAAAGATCTTTATTTTCTCTCCGTCTCTTTCTGTTTTCTTCCTTTTCATGGAGCACGAAGCGCTCGCGTGAGTTCTAATCGAGCGGGAACTCGTAAAAGTTCTACAGAAGGATTCGTTTTGTCTTTTCTTTCTTAAAGATTACATTTATAATATAACGCGATAATGACTTATCAGCGGATTATTAAAGTTGTTCAGGTATGATTTACAAGATTATCAGAAAAATCCAAATGAATCGCGCAATCCTGTAGTCAACAAATCAAATAAATTCTGCCGTCTGCAAATATACAAAGAGATAATGACAACGATTAAACAGTGACCTGTACTGTGCGTTATCTATATCCTATGCTTTACGGATTTCTCTCTCCAATCTTGGAAATGTGGAAATAATTCGGAAATCGCACGCTTGCACTGCAAGTTGATGATAAATAAATTTCACTAATTGATGTCGATGGGAATTCGTGCGTAGCTTCCACCATGAAAAAAATTTCGCACAGTTTCGAGAATAAATTATCTTTGATAACTCATCTGTGTTGTTCTTGAATTCCACTGGAAATTATTGCCGGCATTTCCGCAATCGTGTAATCGAGTCGTAATTTAGTAGTCTCACATTGACAGATTTATTAAGGTAATCATCCGAGAAATTGACAACTTTTTTTTTCCGTCTGAGATCGTCGAGTGGTCGATGAACGTAAAACAATGAATAAGTAACCCTCGTCGATTTTGCAAGATGCTGAGCTTTTTCTGGTTTTTCACTGAGAAGTGGAAGGGTGATAAGAATAACGAACCGAAATTAACAGTGAAATGGTGACAGACCGCACACGACTGGGCAAGTTTCTTAGCGTTAGCCAGGTATATATATATGTACAGACAGTCAATACATGAGTGACTACCGCGAACACGAGCTTCATGCGAGTATATCAGGAAGGGAGGGAGTAGATAGTGACAGCAGGTAATGTACTCGATTCGACATTACTTTGAAGTGTGCACGAGAGTGTGTGGCGGGAATTAAAGCCACAGGGTTTTGCTTGCCAATATTAGAGGAGCAAAAAATTGCTCCATATACCGAATGATGGGGGTTTGACGGGGCTTGAAGAGCTAATTGTGAGGAAAATATTTTTCCATGTGTAAATATCTATAATTAATTGTTAACACAGAAACAACAATGCTGAAATATTTTAAAATTTAGGTATATTATATAATAGATACATGTTTATAGATACATGAAAATAATTTGGCTGGACCATCAAAATAATTATGTTGAAAACTCTCAAGCATGATGAAACAATGCAGTAAAAACTTTTGACGTTCTAACAATCAGCCTAAGCTTACTTATCTATCGTACTTAATTATTTGGATAATTTAACAAAAATATTTGCAGATCTGTACGTAACTGAATTTTATTAGATATGTCAGCAAAATCATTTACAATCACAGTACAAAGAAGAGAGTGAGGGCGGATAAACAGTTTAATTTCTTTATTTTTTGTATTAATAGAATCATTTATCAATTATGAATTCCGACGTCAATCGAAAAAATCGCCTGATTAGGAGTTACAAAGAATTCGAAAATATTGTGAAGTTGAAGATAAAATCGAACGTATAGAGTTTGACACGTGCAAAATATATATATATATATATATAAAAATATAATTTACAAAATAACATTTAAATTCTATTCTCTCTCTGAGATACCTTAATGTTTGTGAATTTTTGAGTAAATAATCAGAATTGACATTATCAGAATAATAATATCCAAAATTATTGATCGAAGCGCTGTTTATCGAGCGTATAAACATCGAATTTCTTTCCGCTTTCACGTCTTTCCCTCTACCTAATCCCTGCAATATCGCTTCCGCTTCTCTATCCCATTGCGCGTTTATCCTCGCTCAAGTGCTGGTGACCGCGTAATTAATTGATTAATGGCACTATAAAGTCGAATGGCTCAATAAAAACGGACGCGACGAGCCGCTCGAATCAGAAATCGTCGACACCTCCGATTCCTGAAGAATACTACGTCAAGTAACCGTTGCCTGTGTTTTGTACCCATAGGGACGTCGGTTATTCGACTGTGCGATCAGCTCGATTCGCGCCTCCACATCACGCGCGTTCCCTTTCACCTTATCCTCGTCTCTCTTCGTCCGCAGGTCGCGCGCACTCACCGTCTCTCTTCGTTCTCTTGCAAAAAAGGTCCCCGGCAGGTCTCCCTTCTCTGGACCGCTTCTGCGCCGCCGGTGTAGTTTCTCATTGTAGGTTGTCGCTCTTGTTCCACATCGCGTACGGCGCAACTCTGCAGTGCCGCGCGTTACGTAAACGCCGGCCAAGGGAAATTGAAGGTGCCCCCTCGGAATGTCGCAAGTGCCACATTCCACTCTTTACGGAAATGAAGGGTCCTCGATACCGGTCGGTTATCAATCACAGTCAGATTGATTAGACATTTAGAAGCGAGAAAATCACAAGAACGATCGAGATATGTCATCCTCACGATGCCATGCCGGTACGCAAACTGAAATGATCTCATAACGAGCGAAACATGAGATATTTCTTTGTGCTATAATATATGATAAAATCACAACGCGGAAAAATAAATACAGCCGAAGAATATTGTTATAAAGATTTCCCATGTATTCTATTCGTTCTCATCCTCTTTCGCTTCGTTGCTCTGGAGAATCTGTCCTTCGTTGCTTACTGATTATCTACATCCTCAAGTGACATCAGACTGCTTTATGTTTCATGTTTTATGTTAGGAAGCATAATTTTGCGTTAAAAGTCTCTCAAGCAGTTTGACAAACTATTAATCAACATACTTCCTGCTTTCCGCTATATTCTCTAACAATTGACCAGGTGCTCTCTATTGTTCCAAAAACCTGTAAAATAATATAAACGCGCATTACTTTATTTAAATATTACGGCGTATTAAAATTAAACTACTGTTGCAGAACAATAATAATGTTTATATACTTATACTCTTATACTCGATAATCTACATTAATTAACTATCTTAAAGACTGATTAAATCTTGAAACTAAAATTAGTATTTGATTCGGAGAAATAACAAAAATTACGTAAGTATTTGGTTTAAGCAAATTTTTTAAGTTTAAAAACTTGTAAAAATTAATTTTCAACTGGAAAAAATTTGAAGTAAGACTAATTTTTTTTTTCAAGTTTTCCAAAATCCAAACTTGCAATAAGTTTCCATGTGTTTATACGGAAACGATGATTGTGATAAAGTATCTGAAGATTTAGCTCTAGATATATAAATCTAAAAATAATTTTGTTTTTATTATCATTAAAATAATTATGTAAGACGCTCAAGCTGATTATTATAAAATATTGAATTTTTTTTCAGCATTATTCATCATGTTAAGAGTCTTGAGTATATAATTATTTTAATGGCTCGTACAAAATTATTTTTAGATTTGTATCTAGCTAGATACACTTCTGCAAAATTGTTCTTTTTCTTTATTTCTAAGAAAAGTCGCACCAATATTATTAGCCAGACAATGAAAATAACGATGTTCTTTGCGAACATCGTCCTCGTGGCTTCCGCCCACTTAGTCGATGTCTCGATTAGTATGGGTATCAGCAACATGATCGTCGACATGCTCAAGGCGGAGAACAGGCCCAACAAGGGTACCATTTGGGGCACGGCGATGGCCACCAGCGCTACGGGCAGAAAGAAGGACAAGGACGAGTTATTTCTTGCTAATTACAATCGACATTTATAACATTAAATGCTTATAATTGTGGTATGCTTACTGGTGCCGACTACACCGCCTAATCGAAACAAGCTCTCATAAAATCGAAGTTGCCGCGAACTCTTAGTGGCGATCCTCGAGTGGATCATAGGCCATAGCACACTCATTGGCACGTAGTATGTCACACCGAAAGTAAACAGGACTGACAAGGAAATAGCTATCTTGACTACTTGGGCCAGGCTGCAAAGAGTAACGAATAAAATGAATGAAGCCATGAATTTGCAATTTTGTAATCGATACAATTGTAAGATTTATTATGCACTGAAAAAAATGTTTGATTGAAAATGGACAACCAGAAAATGGAACCAGAAAATTCTAACTATATAAATCAGAATTCCGGTTATCTCAATTAGAATTTTCTGATTAAATCTATTAAAATTTTAGTTGAGATAATCGAAATTTTGATTGATATAATCAGAATTTTTTGGTTCGTCCATTTTCAAGCAAACATTTTTTTCAGTGTAAAAATAAATTTTTTGATATAATAATGACCTTCCCTCTCTTACACGCGATTATTATATAAAGAAAAGAGATCTAAATTAATGCTCAGAAGATAGTAGAAGTATAATGTTATACGTTCATAATACCGACAAAAGAACGGTCATTAATTATCTACCAGGAAATATTGTATCATTATTTGAATTTTTAAATACTACAGCGGTATCATAGGAATATATTACAATTTTATTAATCTACATATAATCATCAAAAAAATTTCATAACAAATTATAAGATAAGACACGTCACCGGACACGTGTTAATAATGATGTAGAACGTTGTTCGTTACGTATAGATAAGCGATTCAATAATTCACGCGAAAAACTGTGATATTTCAACCGAAGTTGACTTCAAACTAATTTTAAATCCGAGTCAGACGTGAGTCCTTCAGTTTACGTGATCAAACTGACCCTCACAATTGTACATTGTGTATTTCTTTTCTACGGTCTGCTAGCTCGTTTCGCTTTTGTTAAGTTTAAGTTATTCGAAGGTCTCGTTACCTTGTGATTCTTACGAGAAATACAGTATATACAAAATCATAAATACTGAACATGTAAAGAATCATACAATCACGTAAATGTTAAGCACATCCTGTTCTGTGATCACTGACTACGCGATGTCAATTATACAGCTGTCATTTAAAACAGACAGCCGACATATTTACCATTTGTCGCACGTTAATGCACAGTTTAATTGCCTTTGATAACGATTTGTTTGCAATTCCTGGCAAATAACAAACTTTTATTTGCACAAAAAGCTGATGTAATTTCTTCAAATATTTCATTTGTGAATGGCCTATAAAGCTAGCAGTTTCTCCTCTAAATATAATTAATTATAATTGGTGGAAACAGAAAAGAAATGAGCTTTTGATAACGATTTGCAATTCTTGGCAAATAATAAATTTTATTTACACAAAAAAACTGACATAATTTCTTCAAATATTTTGTTTGCAAATGATCTATAAAGTTAGCAGTTTTTCCATTAAATATAATTAACTGTAATTAGTCGAAAGAGAAAGGGAAAGAGAAGGAGAAACATGTCAAATATATATATATATATATATTCAACGTTAAAGTATTAATTAAATCTGGACTAGTGGTGGTACAAGTGTTTTGCAAGACAGAAAATAATCCACTTACGTCTCCTCCAATGGTAAGTTCTTGATAACGGTGTCACAAGCATCTGGATACTTGTTATACCCCAGGAAGCCGAAAGTTAGATATATAACAATGTTCAACAAGGTGCTGGCGATAATTATACGCTGCATATGCGTGGGATGCTTCATCGTGTTCTCCAGCGGTAGGTACAGAGTCATATTGTGCAAGGCAAACAGGAAAATGGCGCAATACATGGGCACAGGTAGAAATTCCGTCACAACGTCGAGTCTACGGGGATCGGGAACATCGTCCAGGAAGTAGTAGAACGTGGTGCAAACTCCAAGGAACAGGAACAAAGTGCCGATAACGGAGAACGGCGTTAGATACTTTAGATTCGGTATGAAGCCCAAGGCGCAGATCAGGGGAAAGAAGATGATGATATAGACGCGCGCGTTCATCTGAACGTTCGCAAAAAATTCTATCACCTGAAAATACCGCCGGCATGAAATTACCTAACTCCAATTTGTTGTTTCTAAATCTAAAAGAGATATCGAAGATTATATCAAACCGAGCGAGAGCTTTATCGTAAAAAATGAAAGTAATCGCAGTTTTTTTTATAGATATCGGCTTCCCGCAATTTTACCTTATCTTCCTGTTTGTTTTAATATCTGCTATTTTTTTTCGCAACGATAAAAAAAATATGAGACCGACGCAAATAAGATGGAATGTGAGCCAAGTTTTAATAAAATCCTTCAAACAATCTTCGCGATCGATGTTTCTTTAATTAAAACATGAAGCTATAATTTCCGGATACAAGCTGATAGATGCGAAGGACTTTCCATAAGAAAAAGAGCGAATTGCGGTTTCGTCAAAGAGTTGATCGTTAAAATTGAGGTCAAGTTGTTCCGGGTTGTATCCTACGTAAAAGGATTATTTGTACGTAAGACTCGCCAAAGGCCGGACATCACGATTGCCGCTTTATCGTTTCGACTTCCGGCATGGGAGAATCGCGGCGTTGTGTCATACCTGTTGGAACGATGTGGCCACGTATAAGATGTATATCACAGCGGCCTGAAAATGCACGAAGCAAATGATCACGTTGGTAACTACACTGAATAGCCTGGCGTACTTTCGAATCCTCTCCGGACCTGATTGGAAGGAGAACTGCGCCGTTTCGGCAAAATTCAGCATGGGTATGCGATTACGTCTGCATAACGCCTGGGAGCACTGCACCTGCACACCAAAAAGGAGACAGAGAAAGAGAGAAAAAGAAATTTCTCTGCATTCAGATGCGTTGAAACCTTTTCTTTTTCTTTATGTTTAATAGCTTATCTCATCAGCGGCGCCGACAAAACAATTGGGTTATCGTGATACTACATATATAAGGTCAGGTATCGTAAACAAGAGGATATGCCTCTCTCTTTAGCGTTTCTCGCGAATTGTTTTCGAAACACTATTATGATAACGTTCAAGATGAAAAAAATCATCGCTTTCCACGTTCTTACGTACGATAATGCTGGCCGTGTGAACGCACAGTGTGCCAATGACGATGCCACAGACGATAGACATCCCGTAGCCGGTCCTTCTGAAGGCGTGCGGTAAGAAGAGTATACCGGTACCAATCGCGCATTTCAGCAGATGCATGAATACGGCGAAATCTCTGCAAAGATTTTATTAGACAAATCACGTAAGTGTGTCCTTCCAATATGTTTGTTTATCAATATCTTGGTACATAATTGAAATCGTAATAAATAAGATAATATTTAATCTCGTTAAACCTTATTAATTTTTTGCGATAAGCACAATATCGTGTAATTTATTGCATATGGCAAATATTTGATATAATATTATGATATAATTGATGACGATGAAATAAAGACACAATGCGAAGGAAAAGCGATAGCGATAGAAATAACACAACCTATCAAAAACTACATTCCAGAAATGTTATTTCTATCACTATCGCTATTCCTTCGCATTGTGTCTGGGGTTTAATAAGTGTTTTAATCACATAGAACTTCACTATAAGTTCTATGATTTTAATGTACTGTGCCCAATTTTTTCAGCTCTAGATTCAAGAGATATCTCCCAGAGTACAATGGAGATATCTCCTGGATAAGGTTATTCGTAACTTATCTGGAAGTGAAGAAATTGAGTATTAGTTATCTTAAAATTTTGATTTATAACTCTTTTTTAACAAACCTAATGAAAAGTTTTGGCAATAAGAGGGAGAACGATATGGCAACGAACGTTTCGAAAATGTTTTAATAATAATTACGTATATTATATATATATATTATTTCCATAATTTTTTGCAGTAATGTTGTCACGAGTGCAACTTAGACTTTTAATATTTTATAAATTTTCCAAAGTTTTTATAAACATCAATTTTTATCTTGAAATAATTGATACTGAATAATCAGTATGCCCATGAACAGGAAATGTATGTATAGGCTGTCATATGATCTTAAGTCATTGTTTGAATGATATAAGAAGATTAGAGAGCGTTAGAGAAATTAAGATTTAAGAGCGTGTGTATCTAAGAATAGCTTAATTGCTATAATATAGAATTAGCTGATACCTCTTATCAGCTTATACATTTATCAAAAAATTACACGGACCTACGAAATTGAGGGTGTTAAAAGATATTTAAGAAGTACAATAGGAGTTTTTCATGTAATTTTGTACGTTGAATTTAACTGCAGAATTGGCCTAGCACAAGTTCTTAAAATATTTAAGGTTAAAGTATCCAGAAATTGTTACTTTGAATTCCAAAAAAGATACAAATTATTTAAAAAATTATACTTTTACCTATTTTTTACCCAAACTTATATTTTTTAATCCTGGTAAAAATTTTCATTAGATTGTCATGTCAGATTGTCATTAAATTGGTCTGGTCAGATTAGGCGTGGCACGATTGTCATGCTTGAGTTCATTGAACTTTTATGCGGCATAAACTTTGGGTGCATTCATAACGACAAGCACTCACTGAGCGCTCAATGAGCTTTATCATCTGATTCTATTAGATCCTAAAATATAGACAAGCGTACAAAATTACATAGGAAATCACTCCTATTTCTCAAACATCTAAACTTTGCAGGCCTATGTTATATTATAAATTATATTTTATTATAATTTATTATAATTTTGAGGTAAATCCACTTTATATACACTGCGCACAATTCATGCAGTACATGCAGAAGAAATATAATTAATAACAATTTCAACGCTTTAAATTGTAATAAGATTTTTTTAAACAGATTTAATTCACGAATTACTAGTTTAGTTTAACGTACAAAATCATATCTCAATCGACGTCCATTAAAAGTAACATCAACGTTATAATTTTGCACTCAATAATAAATACATGCACGGAAAGAACGAATTTTGTTAAAGTAGGCATCTAAAAATTAAACTAAATATATAAATAAAAAAATAATTTTGTTGAACTATCAAAATAATTATGTACGATAGGAACCCAAAGTCATTAGTAAATTGCAAGTAAATTTTTGATGAGTCGCGAAAAATTTTAGAATTTTAAATTACATTTTATTATATTAAAAATGGTGCACCCTTTCGTGACTTTGTACATGTGTGAAATTGATTTTTCAGCGATGGTAGGAATTAAAAATAAAAATTGTAAATTATATTTATCAATTTCCTTGCGACTGAAAATGATTTGTATCAATGTCGGTATTAAGACTATTATTAATAGATATAGGAAACAAGTGTACTTTTCATACATTTAAAAAATATATCAACAAAGTGTATTTAATAAAAAAATTAAAAAGGGCACTAAAATTAAATATAAATAAATTAATTCCCCTCTCCCCGTTTTTCTATATCCACCATAGCTAGTTAGATCGCAGAATTTGTCATTTTAAAAAGTGAATTGTGATTCACCAAAAAGTTTGGAAAAACTTAATGTAGGATGTTCAAACTGTTAGAATATAAAATTATTTGTAATATCATCACACCTGAAATTTCTATGTAATTATTTTGATAGTCCAATAAAATTATTTTCAAATTTGTATCTAATTAAATTTTATCGTTCTTTCCATGTGATACTAATACTTATACATTGTTGAATGTAAAATTATAAATAATGGTATGTTACTTTTAGTTGATTTCGACTGAGACACGTCTTGAGAAAGTTCTTAATTGATCAAAGAAAAGATACAAAACGTACGAGGTCAGTGCTACAGCTGGGCGTTCGGCAAAGGGATCATACTCGTCCTCCTGGATCTGCTGTTCAGCTTGAACAACCTCTGCGTTTTGCCTCATTGGGATGTAGGATCTATTAGGATCGTTATTATCGATCGAGAACCTAGATATGATGAATCGGAATATTTTAATGCTTAATAGAAAATGTCTTACTTATCAATTATATCGCGCGTTGTCTCCGCAAGATTTGCTGCCATTCCTGAATTTCTTTGATAATGCTATAAGCATTCGGAACTTCCATGGGTCTTCTGCTCGTGGATTCCGTACGACGCTTCCGTTAGACTATGACAACTGATAAACCACTTATTAACCCGCTTGCGTGGCGTTCAATGACGATAATGCCTTTCCGTAAACTCGTTTAACAGAAATGGTAGCAGAACATTCGAGCGCAACTTGATCGTCATAGAAAATGCGACGGTTTCAAAACGCGGCGATTTCGAAACGTGATTAAACCGCACGGGTAATTACGTCGTAACTTTCATTGACATTTACATCCATAGTACGAAGTCGTCTCGAGTTATCGATTTAAATCGCCTGTATCCTGCGAAACTAGAAAGGAAAAAACTGAGACTCTCGAGCCTGCATTTAAAATAAAATGTCAAAGTGCTTTCTTGATTTATTAAATTTAAAGAGACAGGAAAGTTAGATTACTCGAAATATTTGACAATTTTTTATGACAAATTAAAAAAGTAAAGTTTTGATATTTATACAATTAACGCATAAAAAGCAAAAATTATTTTTTTATCGACAAATAATTATATAAATAAACAGAATTTATACAAATAAAAAAGCTATTTATATAAAAATTTTTTTTTCGAGATTATCGTTTTGCAATGATATCTCAGCTGGTGAATTTTAACTATGATGAAACTTCTACAAAATAGAGCAAATAAAAATTATTGCAGGTTTTATTAACAAAAGAAGTCAATATTTTTACACTTAAAGTTAAATTTTCGAAATAAAATGGTTGTCCGTGATTCTGGTGATTTATTTTATAGCGGCGAACCTTTTGAAGATTTCTAACTAAAATTCGTCATCATCGGACCGTTGAGATATTATTGCAAAACGATGACCTCGAAAAAGAAACGGAATATATATATAGTGTGTCCGGAAAATAGGGTTCAATATTTATAAGATAGATAATTATGATATTAACATACAAAATTGTTTATATCTCAGAAACGGAAAATTTTCGATCTATGTCTATTAAAGGATTTGCTATTCACTATAGTGTATCTACCTTATAAATGTTGGATCTTTTTTTCGAATATCCTACATATACATACGTGTATGTATGCGCACGCATGTGTGTCGTATGTTTTTATATAGTATTTATCAATAACAAATATATTTTTTTACTCTATATATTGTGTAAATATCATTTCAAATTTCACTTTTGTGTACATTTATTTAAATCGTCATAAAAAATTATCAAAAATTTCAAGCAATTTATTCCTCTAATCTCCTTAAATCACTTTCAGGTATTAAATATTTTTTAACATAAAAGTTTCTCTACATTATATATTCTCTTTCAAATAATTGCAGTAGTGTGTTCACACAGGAACGTATTCTCTCGAAATAGTGCGAAATATCTATTACATGTTAAGCAATCTATAATTATACTTGTTGTTTAACATGATAGAAGTGTGCGTCACATATGCTATTTTTTTACTGCGAAATATAACTATATATATATAATAACAACCTTTAAAGAAGTAATTTTTTTCGCGTAGGTTACATAATGTTTCCTTAGCAATTGATGAACTTGAAATATTTTACCAGTCAAGAAAACACGTGTGATATTGGAACTGAATGCATAATTATTATCGTTTTCCATTTATGCTGTATTCGGGGAGCGTGCTATCAGTGTGCTATTGTGTCATTTTATCTTTATCGTTCATTTCAAACAGAACAAGAACAGAATGACGCAATAACGCTGATAGCGCACCTCCCGAATGCATACTTACATTGCCGTTGGATAGATACAATACATGGTAAAAAAAAACTACACAGTAATAATATAGTAACAATACTATATTGTTAAAAATTCTACAATTTAGCTTCAGGGCGTAAAGTCGTTACTCGAAAAAAACAGGAAGCTTAAAACGATGAAGTAATTTGTTTTGTCAAATTATTGAAATGCGTTTTTAATTAAGGAATTCTAAACGACAAGATATATTCTTCATCACTTGTGCAATTATATAAATGCAGAAATAAATTGTCTCAATTTCCGTTGGTAACTCAATAAAATACGTGAAAATTGGATCTAGAAAAAGCTTCTTCATCGACGATTTCTCTTTACCAGAAGTAGCATTTACTTCGATTAATATTCTTTGATAAGTTAATAAAAATGACAAGTTTTGTGAAACAGTAAAAATGGAAATCTTTCATATTTATCGTAAATTAATTTCTTATGAAAATGGTACAATTGACCTTATGGTAACAGGCCATATTTTATAAAATATAAAATAATTCTAAGTTAATTGTGGAAAAAATACATTTATTTGTAGTCACACACTCCTTCTAAAACTCATATTTTGACACATGTCTGAAGAGACATTTATTATTATAGATTATAGATTAATAAGAAATATTATAAGAACAATAAAATTCAGTTATGTGAATTAGCCCACTGTTTAGTAAGATTTTCAATTATTTTTATACCAAAATATTATAAAATCTCTATTACATTTCATCATTTCATTATATTGAAAGATTTTAATAATATTCTAAGATTTAGGACTATTAAAATTGCATACTAATAATAGATATCTTCAAGTAATTTCATTTTATTAATAGGATCACATTATCGCAGATTCGTTACAGATAATATTTATTTACATTAGCGCTAATTTATTTAAATAAATCACGATGTCGTCTATGTACAAATATGTCGGTGTATGTATTCGTAAAACAATAATTAATAATGCTATGATAATAAGACATATCTAAACTAGATAAAATATAATACAGCAACAGCACTATAATAACCATCGGTATCGGGAGGATGGTACACCTTCGCAGCCCTTTCATACGCTCTTTCTCGATTACGCTTGTCAATTAAAGATATAAAAATAATAGCCTCCAGCCGGCAGTGCGCACACTGATACGGGCACTAAAATCCACCGGCTGTATGAATAATAATAATATCTGAGCATTTTCGTGGCGTCACGTTGTACAAAAAGGAAAAAGACAAGGAAAAAAGCAAAATTCACCTCGGTTCCCCTGTTCGTTTCCGCCGCGCATAAAGTCATTAGGCGCTAATAAAATAATAAGTAGAGTCCGTCAGTCCTGTGACTTACACCTTAAACTATATGTTAATCACATGTTTCGCGGTTATTTATAACTAGGATCACAGGCTCTGTCTGTGATTACTCAGTGTTCACAATCGTCATTGTTAGTTATAAATAATTAAATTGATTGTTGAAACGAGGAACTGTGTAGTAAATAGTGTTCTTTCCGGAGTCGGGGCATTGTGAGTTTACGCGCATCGAAACGTAACTCCGGTGAATCATCAACGAATTCGACGAATCTCAACCTCCCTGTAATAAGTGAGAATGAACACATTGCTCACTGTCGGTTAAAATATACATTGTATGTATGAGCAAAGAACGAATGAACAGAGAAAATTTAATTTATTAAAAAAAAAACTTGTTTAACGTATCACACTCTATCCGTATTCATTGTCCGTTCGTTGTTCATGCATTCGATGTATAGCTATCAATGCATATTCGTTATTGCGTTCAACGAACGAATGCGCAATAATTAAACATGATATGTTATTTCCGACGAAGTATAAGTGGAGAATACTCAATATATTTCCACGTTTGATAAGAATTTCAGCGTTTGTCTTGTCTTTTAAATTTTTAAACAGTCACGCACATTTCGTCCAATTGTAGCACAATACTTTTCATCGACTAAATATCAACTAAATTCAGATATAAATTCGCATTATTATAATATACGCAATAAATAAGAAAGCAATTAATCGTAATATATCAAATCGAAGGTAGAAATGCTAAATGGAATACGAAATTGCAGCCTACGGAATGTGAAATATCGACTGTGCTATTATCCTCTGTTGCGAGCTAATAATACGATCGGATCTTTTCACACACTCAATTGCTAACGATATCTTTTTTACCGAAAGTTTTTCGCTTAGAGATAAAAGAAATTACAAATTCATGAAAAATGCATAAAAATAGCACTGTATATGAGATGTAAATATAAAATTTACATAATTGCAAAGTCACCGAACGTAGACCAAGTAATCGAAAGTTTGATTAACAAACTCATTCTTGACGTTGGTTAGGTAAACCAAATATCGTTTACATATTAAAAATAATACCAAACATAACATCAAATAAATATAAACGCTTGCCTTTGCGTCTACTGATATGCGACTCGATAAAATATTAAAAAATATTTCTCAATTGATAAGAATTACACATATGCCTCTTGATAAGTTAGGTATACGTTTTACACACGAGAAATTCCAATAAAGATAGAAAGAAACACGAAGTCCTGGTTCTCTTAAAACATTCGAAAAGAATTTTAAATATATCTTTAGTATATGTATCTATTTTTCTTTTACTTTATAAATAAACATGATATATTGTATTTGAAATGTGACCATATTTAAACATAATATATTTGTATTAATTTGAAATTTGACATTTCTTATCTTTGTATAATAAAAGTGATAATATAACGTTAACTTTTTTTGCACAATTACTACATCAGCTATATCAGTTATGTACATTACAAATCAATGTACGTTCGTGATGCAAGTCAATACATCGTTTTTATTTTTGATTAAATAGCAAAATTGACTGCTAAAAAATCTCCGTCATGTTATAAAGATATATGAAATATTCTTTAAATGCAACTCGAGGGAAGTACATATAAGCCCTACATGGAAATGGTATTGTTATATTTCAGTTTAGAATCATTGGGTTTCTGTCCGTTTAGAATCTCCATAAGACGTGATTCTTGAAACAAATAAAAACGAAAAACATTCAATATTAAAAAGGCACAGAATAAGGGTCATTGAGAACGCGAGTGTCGCTCCTCCAGCGCATATCATCTAAACGAATATGTTTCACGTGTCTAGAATTCTGTTATTTATACATGCGCGCACGCGTCGGTGACGCGATGAGAATAAGGCCGCGTAGAAGCAGAGCCAGTGGTATGGTGTAAAATAATGGAAAGAAGCAAGAGAGCAAGTAGTTCACTCTAAGCGACTTGCCATTTTACTAGCTTCGCATTAACGTCGACGATTGGCGCATTTAATCTTCGCTTGAAATCGGATGACATTCGAGCGAATCGCACTCAGCCAGGGCCTCGCCGCCGCGTCGTAGAGGAAATTCGTCGGTTAGCAGGCTCTCTGGCACTGTAGCCGCCGAGTCGATGCTGTCGAAATAGCGGTGAGGCCATGCGGAGCTCGGGCGAAAGCGCCTGGTGGGCGAACCGATTATGAATTCTACTCGCGTGGAACCGGTAACGGACGATGTCTCTTGATTCAGGGAGTCTGGATAGAGGGACGAGTCGCTGTGCCGGAAGCTGCTGTTGGTCGAGCACCAGGAACTCGGTGATTCGGTGCAGTTCTGGAAGATACGAAATGCGTGTTAATCAGTTAAATAAATAAAATTTACGCCCTGTTATATTACAAGTGCGAAAATTTTCCTGTCGCTACTGCAGCATCGCTTTAGAGATACATCTTGGTGATACATCTTAAAGAGATGCGTGATAAAGAGATTAACTTTATATTGATACCCAAGAATTTAGAACAGCCGATTTATGTCAGTTTTGTAGCGTGAAAATTGACGGGAAAAATTTACATGTTAAATGTAACAATGTGTAGGATGGTAACAATTTGTAAAAACATTAGTACTACTGGCTGTTTTAATGCTGAGGTATCAAGATCTGTTATCCCTTATGTATTTATGTAACATGTGTATGAGCAAAAGTAAAACTCTCATACGAAGCGACTTTTCTACTTAATAATTTCAATTCATTCATAATAAATATAAACATTATATAAATATTAAAAAAAATAAGAATCGTAGTAATTAAGTAAAGAGAGCGTGTCATGAATTTTATTAGCGAATGCAATATATCGTAAAACATAACATCGTCTCGCGCGATATTGCTGGTCATAAGATGGACAATGAACCGCAAGGCCAAGCAGGTAAACGTGTCGTCGATTCATTTTCCCTCAATCGCGGATGTGACTATAATAGATCACGACTACGACGGCTCTCTCGAATTTTTATACTCCGTAAACAAGCAACGCTAGCAAATAAAATCAAATCTCAGCAACCAAAAAGAGCAAATCAATTTAACATACAACACACATTTGAAAGAGCAGGGAGGAAAACTCGCTAGCGCTGAATGCTGATGATGATCACAATGATACGTGCTAATAAATGTACTAAATAAATGTTCTCTCCTCTTTTTCTCCTTCTATGTCATGAGAGTAAAGAGATTTGTTTGAGTAAGTATGTACTGAAATGTGTATGGGAGTATCAAGGTAAATAAATATGCGACGAATCGAGCGTGTATGATTATGTGCGTTTTTATGAATGAAAGATAAATGTGGAATTATCTTAATGTGGCTAGAACATTTCTAGTTTTGTCTAGCGGTCGGTCTTTCAATAAAACTTCGGCAATGGAAGCTCGCGTTTATCGTAATAAATGCGTAGAAAATATTTTGATGAAATATTCGGCCGAACATGCAAATTTTGACGGGTTCTCGTAAATAAATTGCAAAAGAGAAGAAAAAGCGAAAAAAAATCCAAATCTGTGCCAATAACCGTTTAACCCTTTGTAATGCCAATTTGGAATAATATAAAGATATATTTTATCGTCTTTTCTATTACATTAGCGTGAATCATAGAAATCAGCCTTTAAAGTCTTAGAAATTAAACAAGAATGTATTAGTTTCTATTTAATCTATAATGTATACAAGATAGAATTAACAGTATCCCCTGAAAGAGAAGAATAATTTCATTCAATAGAGAAGTGGAAATTAAAAAAAAAATAACAATTTTAAAAGTTTAAATTTACGGTAATATAGACTACTAATAAACGATTAATGGTCTATTAGTTCTATATAGTACTGAAATAAAACGCGTTAGCATATTAAAACTACATTATCCATTCCAAAAGTTCAAAGAACTCTCATATGATATATTTGTAAAGATAAGCATTCTTACTGATATTTGTAGTAATCTGGGAGATTCGACTACGGGTACGTGCGCATGCCAAAATCCAAGTGAGAGCGTTCAAACCATGGTGTATACTCTACCGGTGTGGGCAAAGAGGGGAAATGAAAATAGGTTGAAAAGACAGAGGCTATAGCTCACCACATCCAGGAAAAAAGCATTAAAGCAAATGATAATAAAAGAAGCATAACTTACGAGAAAAAACCGGCGGCACGCGAGAAGGGGCCTTTCTTTCTTTATTGGACCGCCGTTGGGGACGGGCTCGAACGCACGCTCGCCTGCCCTCCAGATCAGACTGATTTCGGTATGGTGGATGGTTGGGCGGACAATTGGTGGTTTTAAAACAAGAATTAGTCGATTCGCTCGCTCAAGTCTCTGCACGTATTGTTACAGATGTTTCCCCCCCCCCCCCCCCCCCTCCCAGGAACATCGATTTATCAGGCAAAGATAGTGGCTCAGCGAAAACGGGGGGTTCCGTTCCTGTATGATTGTACATCGTTGGTACCGTGTCGAAGTCCGCGGTAGAATAGAGGAAGAATGGAATAGGACAAGGACGTAATGAAGATAGACGTCACGGGAAAAACGGCAGAAAATAACAGCATTATGAAAGTCGGTGCATGTGTCTGCATCATCGCAGGAAACCGTACTAGATACAGCCTCGATAAATATACGTATTTTCGGTATCACTAGATGATATAGTCACAGTTACGGTTATTATATAAGGATGTGACGTAACAGTAATAAGACAGTAATAGTAGTAGTTAAAGTAGCGAAAAGTACAGAGGTGAGACAGTTAGCAAGATAATACAGAAGGATTTGTCAAATGAAAATGACGATGGAATGATGCTGTTCAGTCCGTCTAGCCAATCTTAATTTAACGAGACCAAAGTCAGTGCGAGTTAAGACGAGATACTATCGGGAAATAAAAAGGATAGCAGTTTTCTAATCTCGTTACAAAGATTAATCGAGTGGACTTCGAAGGGAATGATGTTGAAGGCGATGATTGTTCCTAAGAGAGAGCAACTACAGCCTGCCATCCTAAGGGAGAGAAGGCTTGCCGAGAGCTCTCTACTATACCGGACCATTGGACAACGGTGACTTCAGCCAGCTGCTCCAAAAGAATTGCTTTACTGGTCGTACCTTGCCGTTCTCGGACGCATCGACGGACGTCGCTGCGCGCGCCAGGCTGTGGGAACGGCGTGCAGGAGCGGGCGGTCGTCGAGGGGGAGCGTTTACCGCTCCCGTGTTGGGCGAGGACGTGCCGAGGTTGTTGTTAGACTCCAACGAGTCACGGGCGCGGGACAGCGAGGAGGATTTGTTTAGGGAGTCTCGGCTGGAATTGTTACGCGGCAGGGATCGATTGTTCAAAGACGACTCCCGATTTGTTTCCTTGCTGCCGCCGCCGACGCTACTGCTGTTGCTTCCGTTACCGCCACTCCTGGACAGACTTCTGTTGCCTAACGAGTCCCGATTGGATTCGCGCGGTTTCGATAACGACTTGCCGCCGCCATGGCTGTCGCGACTAGAATCACGCGGTGGTCTCGTTAGCGATTTGAGTGATTCCCTGCTATCGTTCCTGCCGTGACTGGGCAGTCGTGCAGGCGTCGTTGCAGTCACGCTCGTTGTAGGCGTCGTCGTTGTCTTGCCGCTCACGTTGCCGGGTAAAGGTATACGACTAGGACGCCGCCGCGGCGACGGTTTGATCTCTACCGGCTGATGATGGTCCCGCGCGGACTCCGTACTGCTGCCGGGTTCGAGGCCGCTTTGCTCGCATCTGGGATGCTCCAAATCCGCCTCGGGCTCGGCTTCCGTTGGCGGTCGTTGTTGAAGACGTTCCAATACGCGCACTCGCGCCCGCGTACCTTCTAATTCGATATTTCGTTCCTCTAACTGAAAGAGATACGAATCATATTATATTGTATTACAAAGAATAATATTATATTATAATATTATAACGAATATCTCTTTACAGAAGAATATAATGCACTTAATAATGTGATACTATTTTGGAATTATTTTAAACAAAGTTGCTATAATGTATGTGTGTAGCGACTTTTGATTACGACTCACCTGGAAACGCAAATCATCGTTCTCCTCGCGCGCTTTATCCAATCGCTCTGAGAGAGTTTCTGTACTTTTCTTGACTTCGTCTAGCCTTTTTTGTAGGACCTGCAAACATTAAGTCGTTAAGAAATTAACAGTCATTGATCAAGTTTATTCTTTTCACTTTTAAATAGATGTATTAGAATAGGAATAACCGATCCTATACCTGATTATGGACGGTAGTAGTAATTAGGTGCCGCTGAAGCTCGAGGGGCGAATGCTCGCGAAGAATGGCCGCAATCTTCCTTGAGTCAACGTCTTTCACGTGAGTCACCCTGGTGGGCGAGACCAGGATGGAATCGAGCGCTCCCAACCTGGCTCGCCTTTCATTTACGTTTGCCTCAACATCGATGTCGACATTTCGCATCTCGTCATTGCATCCGACAACATCCAATAATACATTCTTCTCGATGGTCCTCGTGCGAAAGCGGCTCTTGTGAGCCTTGCTTCCAGGACTACCGGTGACCGACACGAACGCCGAACTGTTGCTCTTAATACTAGTAACATTGGCATTCTTCGGCGAAGAGGAAATTACCGGCGCGATAGGTTGCAGTCTTTGAACGCCCGGTGTCAAAATCTCCGAGGCGTTCTCGGTCAGTCCAGCCCGCAACCGATCCTCCAGACCAGTCTTCAGTGCCGATAGGGCGGCCAACTCCGTTTGCAGTTCTTGAGCTCGGGCACGACTAGATATCGTCTCTGCCTCGAGCTCGGCCACTTTGTCTAATAGCTGTTCCTTCTCCCGCCTGAGAGCTATCACTTGCGGGTCCCTACTGTCCTGTTGCTGTGGATCGACACTCCCATCGTCAACATTACTGCAGCCAATTGTTCTATCAGTATCACCGAGACCAGTGATTTTTCTCACAGCCTCGAGCACATCCGTCGACACTAGTTCCTCTGTCGCCACGCTCTCCAAGCGACCTTGAAGGCACTCGACCTCCTCGCGCAGCCGAATCCCTTTGCGGTGGATCACATCTAGCAGGTTCCAGAGTTCATCCTCCGCCTCGTCCAATGTATTCGGCCGGGGACTGCTCGCTCGCGGCGCAATCGCCGTCGAGGCGCTGTCCTTCGACGAGGTCTCCGTGCTGAAACCGGAGTCCTGGACCGTCGCGCTACAGTTGTTCTTGGTGCCGCCGCTGTGGGAATTGCTGCGGCTTCTAGGCAGCGACGAAGACGATTCAGCTCCACCTCCGCTACCGCTTCCACCGCTGCCGCCGCCGCTGCTATTTTCGCGTGTTACTCGCCGCCTTATCTTGCCAGGCTCCCATTCGCTGATCCTTCGCGAGGACGGGCTCGACAGCGGCAGCGGGATGTGCGAGCTCTGGGTACAGGTAGACGACATCACGGACGCACCCGCGGACGCCGTCGCGGCCATCTTGTGCCGGAGGTTTGGGAACGTCTCGATGACGAGGTCCCGGAACTCGAGCAGGGCACCGACTTCATTCTGCAGTTCCTGCAGGGCCACTAAGGACTTAGCTTGCTCGCTGATGAGGTAGTGAAACGGACCGGGGCGCAAAGGCATGCAATCCATGCCACCAACGCCGACGCCGCTGCCACCGCTGCCGACGCCGTTACTGGTACTGACGTTCACCACGACACCCTCCGTCGAACCGCCGCCGCCGCTACTATTGCTGCCGCACTGCTACAACAACAAAGAAGAAATCCATCTTATAATCTGTTATAAAAAAAACAGAAAGTACAGAATATACAGTCTACTCTCTAAATTTTTGGAAGTGGAATCTCACACACTAAAGAGTGAAAATTGAACCAATCTTGAAAAAGAGTGGCACAATTTTCAATCTTTAAGTGTGAGATTTATTCTAAAAGTTTTAGAGAGTACTTTTACAATCTGTAATTCGCAGCTATAATAATGCTATGTGTACAGAAAGAAGCAATCATTAATAATACAGACAATTTACAGAGAGAGAGAGACAGTATACAGTGTTGTAACGATACATATATAGTATGTATTATATATGTATAAGATACATATATGATAATAAAGTACGTAAAAAATACACGGCACATATAAAATTATAAGAAGAATTCTATTTCGCCTAAAGTCCGATCATTTAATGAATGTCAATGACGAAATATAATGAAAAATACATTATGTACTGTAATAACGTTTGAAAATAATTTTCGCAAATTTTGTATAAAAATTTTCTGTTTACTGTATTAATTTAAACTCGAATAAATTACCATTTCATCGATTATTTTTCATATAAAAAAATCATATTTTCTTTTTCATGTAAGAACTGTACACTCTAAAATAGAAAAATTGTAGACGTTAGAAATTAATCAATAAATTTTTTATTAATTAATTTTCGTAGCATTAAATAATAAATAGAAAATTTGTTTCATACATACAAGCTGTTAAAATTTCTAATTCATTTATGAGTTCACT
This sequence comes from Trachymyrmex septentrionalis, assembly GCF_001594115.1. Classification (NCBI taxonomy): domain Eukaryota; kingdom Metazoa; phylum Arthropoda; class Insecta; order Hymenoptera; family Formicidae; genus Trachymyrmex; species Trachymyrmex septentrionalis. Next base: position 81,672 of record NW_017305905.1, read on the forward strand.
AATGCAAATAATTCAATTGCTAAACTTTCTTTTTATCGCTGAAATCGACAACGACACTTTCTCATCATTTGACCGTTTTCTAGTACTACAAATCGAAATGGAGCCCTATGTGGTTTCATCGTCCACTTTCTTACGCGAAAATAACATATTCGCTAATCCTAAATGAAGCGCGCTAACTATTATCCGAACGTGTTGGTAATTCGCGAAGTCTGGCACGTTTTCTTTGGTGCACCGTCAATCTATTTAGCTGCAGTCGCATCATTCCTTTCGGACACACCCGCGCGTGAACGAGCCGTGACAACAGAAATTACGCCGATAATCGGCGTAATTTATCACATTGGAAAGTGCAATTTCTATCTCGTTCCCAAGAGAGACCGAAAGCGTCCTTCCATTATTTCAGGGACGTATCCAATATCTCACGCTCATGGCAAATAGATACCGCAAAAGCTTTCACGATATTTCTCACAAAAACCGATGTCATTCAATGTACTTTAAATCGATTCCAAAGCAATCTGAAAATCTTTTGAAATGAATTTAAAAATTCAAGCAAAATCAATATTGAGAGTTTTACAGTACTTTTTGTTATATTTTACGTAATATTGTTTATTTATTAGTAAATCTTTTGCGAGCCTACATATTATATATAGGATATGTTCCCGGATTAACCCACCAAACTTAAAATATGAATTTAAGATCTCAAACAAACAAAATTTTTGTTGTAGAAGTTTGTTGGCAAACGCTTCATTTAAGACATATTGACTTCTTAATAAATTCCTGTAAACAATTCTTTAATTTGTGAGACCAGACAATTAAATAAAATTAAAAACAAATTAATTTTTGCTCATTTGTAACTAATATATAATAGTTCAGGATAAGAAAGATTAATTATGCATATCGTTTTTATTTTACTCCTCTTATTGGAGTTATTATGATGTTACGTGTAAAGCCACGGCTTTGCATTTGCGAATGATTGAATCTACGTTTTAAATAGTCTGCAGTTTCGTACGTAGCAAATCTTAATTATCTTTCGGAGAAACACTTTACGGCCAAGATTACTGGATTACTGCAAAGTCCTGAAGCGTGAAGATTCGGCTAATTCGCATACATTACAAAGATCCCTGTATGGCGTTCGCATAAGCGGGCAATCAGATATAATGTCTGTATTATAAAACGATACTTAGACTTTTAGAACCTTTTCTATACCGCGATTATTGTTTCCTGTAATCCAGAACCTGATGTATTTCCGGTAATGAGAATCGGGTTATTGGGGCCTAATATCCGTTTGTTTTCTCTTACAAAGGAACTGCTTCCGGACAGACATCGCGTTTCGTTTATATAAAAAAATACACCGAGATCGATAATTATCAATTATGCTAACGAGGCGTGCAACGTCATACATGTGATTGCTATTTTCACTAGTACGTATTACGCTGATAACGTTCAATGGCCACGTTCAATAGAATGTTTATTTTGCAACTGTTGGACGTTTTCTTCATTGAGATTAGGATTATTCTTCTCGATCTAAAAGTATATAATCCAACAGTTGCAAAATAAATATACTGCTGAACGTGGCCAATGTGGGAAATTTGTACGACCGAGCATAACCGTCGTAAAAACGCAAAACAAATCGATCAGCGATCGGACATAAGCATCGATCATGAAGGCTCGATTCTCTTCGCTGAAGAGTCCGAATTTAGGTTGGTCTAACGGGGCGGCATAATTTTATTCTTCCTAATTATCGATACGTACTTTCATCGGTTCTATACGGCGAAAGAGAACGCGGTCGTTATGTTAATGGCCAGTAACTACATTACGTTCGAACAACACGCGCGCAAATTCGTTGCATTTTTTAACGTGCCAATTCAACTTCCAGCCAATATTGACGATTAGAACACACGTTTTACCTCGTAAAGCGGATGCCTATGTGCGCGTCCTGTGTTATGGAAAGCGGGATGGAAAAGCACCGAAACGGATGTGCGTCCTCATAGATAATTGGCTCATTATCCGGGAAATGCTAAGCTGTTACTTTTCTCCCTACAAGTCGAGCTAGAGAAAATCAGGTGATCTCGTTACACCCGCCTATATTTCTACATAATTATTATATCCGTCAAAGAATAAGATTTTTAAATAAGGTACCATCAGTCGCGATGTCAATAATGACAAAAATATATATCAAACAGTATACATAATATGGTATCTCAAATATGTGATACGTAATAAATAAAAAAGTATCAGTCGCTTAATTGTTGCTCCGATAAAGTAAACTGCCGCGTTCACGAACATCGGCATTTAACGATGTATCTCATCAAGACATGGAGATAACTTATAAACACACACATACACACACACACACACACACAGAAAATATATTGGAAAAAAGTGAAACAATACTCACACTATCGAATATCAATGTCGAGATAGTACTTAGGTAAATATTTCAAGTAAAATTCAAAGTCCATATACAGACATAATTAATTATTATAGAGTTAAACAATTCAGAAGTAAACATAATAATAATTTTCTAAAATTTATTCGCGGTTAAAATAATGAAATTATTTTATGAGATATATTCAAACTGCAAGGCGCTGAATGTTGCGCGAAGTCCATTACAAAGAAAGAAAGTGGAAGTCTCCCCGTCGGGGATATGTGGCGGATATACGTTTCACGTCGATTATTTTATCTTCGTACAATTTGCATACGATATCGAAGATGCCGATACCGAGTATGCATGACACGCGCTACCGTCACGTCTCGGCGCAGTGTACGATGCATGACGCGTCTGATTAGTCAAGCGGCAAGATGGTAGGAAAGTGCGAGAGAAAACGGGGCTTTTGTGTCAAAGAGTCTTTCTCGAGATATTTCTCGATCCAACGACAAACGGAGACCAAGAGTCGACATGATATTCGATTTTTAACACATCTCAGACGGTTTACAAAGTAAGAACTTATAATGAGATGATCGATGTGGTGAAACCGTACATTATCGCATGCAGATTTGGAAAAGAAATTTGAGAACGATAAGTGAAAGCCCGCAGAGCTCGGCATTCTTATCTTAATTTATAATATTGCAAAGACTTGCACTTTCTCATTTATGAGTCTGTGCTTGTAGAGTCGGTATATTAAAAGATTCTCGGTGCTAATTACCGACTACCCGTTAATGCTCGCGCAAGGAATTTTTTTATTCGTTACTTGCACAATCGGTTTATCTTTATGGTCACCTCCGTGTGGCATTTAAGCAGTAATGTTGCAACGTGTTACTGAAGGCATAATGCGTCCTAAGCGAGGAAACGAATCCCACCTTTGTCCATGAACGGATGATTCACGCCGTGCTCGACAGACGGTATCGTATCTCGAAACAGGATTTGCCGCCGACATCTTCAAGTGAATTCACTTTCGTGCACTTATTTGAGAAATCAAAAGGTCTTTCGTAGTCGTGTATACGGTATAAATATTCATATTTTCAAGAATTCTCGCAATTAAATCTGACAAATACATTGGGTTCAATGGGAACTTCGTCACCCGTATTCGAATCGCAACATAGCAAGTATATTGAAATAAGTTCGATTGCTTTATTCGATGAATCAAGGATTCGACATGAATTATATACTTTCAAATATCTGTCGTCGCACAAGAAGGTTGTAACAGTCTCTATAAATCATTTCAATAACAATCAAACACAGAGTCTGTGATTTCACGACTTATAAATAAGAAATCAACTAAATAACATCTTAATTATGATACCCATTCTACGCAAAATAATTCGCGATTAATGTATGAAATGCATCGAGTGAATTCCGTATCTAAATCAGTTCCCGAATTAGAGATTGAATTGCAAAATAAATAACAAGATCTTTATTTCGTATATGCGGTAAAATAAACTTTATAATTTTAGACTTTCGAAATATTTACTTTAAAAGTATAATATTTATTTCCAAGTATAAAATTAAAGTTTGCAAGGAAGAACTCTCTTCCTTTTTTTAAATAAGATTTCTTGTACAAAACTTTCTTGTCAAGAAATCTTTCTCAAGAAATTTGATAAAATAAGAAAGAAAGTCTTCATTTCTTGCAAATTTAATTTTATACTTTAAAATAAATATTTCGAAAATAGTGAAATAAAATGAAAAAGTGAAAATTTCTCAAATTATTGAAGTCTGTTTTAGGGCACATTGTATGAAATGAAGATATTAAAGTCTTATTATTTATTTTCTTTTTTTTGCAAACTTTAATTTTATA
>NW_017305905.1:86003-88120 GCF_001594115.1 Trachymyrmex septentrionalis
TTGCCCGGGCACGGCCTCCGTATTTTTCGCGACATTCACCTACACACGTTTTCGCCATTGTTCCCTCTTAAACGTGCCGCTCCTTTTAAACGCTTCTCGTTAGAAGCGGCTACTTCGAGACGAGAACGTCACAACAACGGATCTTTACGCGAGGTCGTGGCACAATGAAATGTACAAACATGAAAGAAGCAACACGACTTCCCCGACGAACATTCTCATTCCTATAAGAAGCCACATTAGTCGAGATGTCGGATCGATTTGTAATGATTTACAAGCGATTCGTAGATGACGAGCACGTCCTCCCCTCCCCCATGATCGGCCCAACAATCTCTCTCGATAAAGCATTACAATTTGTTCCGTTCATGATTTTTGTCGAGAATTAATGCATGTCATCTCTGTAAGAAAAGAGTGCGTTATAACTTCAGCATCTAAATCCTAATTCCTCGAAGTGTTTAATTATTTCTAGAAAAAAATCTTACAGGCAAAAGAGAAAGAGAGAATAAAAATTAAGAAAGTCTATAACAGAGATAAGTTTTTATGTGCATAAGGCAGTGTTATAAATTTAAATAAATAAAAAGTAATGAATATATAAATACAATAAGTATTTTTTCTTTGCGAAAACTAGAATTTACTTATTAATTTATATTATATCACTTTGAATTTATCAATTGTATCAGAATTGAAAAAATGTAATGCTAAAAAGAAGTCAAGGCATCAAAAGTTGACTTTTTTTGTCATCTATATTACTATTATTTTCAAGTAAGTGTCGCAAAAAACGCGTCTCCTATTCAAGAGATAACGATAAAGAATGATGAAATTAATTTGCTTATCGTTATTCCCGGTCATGAGTTAAATGGTAGTGATTAAAGGGATATTTATGGGATTGTGTGTGTGTGTGTGTGTGTGTGTGTGTGTGTGTATATGTGTTTAAGACAAATAAAGCATCATTGTTATCATTAACGCCAGTAATTTATTCGACGCGTAAATCCACGTCGATGGAGTAAACTTTTACAAATCAGCACTATGAAAACGGAAGAGAAAAAGAGGGAAGTGCAAAAGGTTCGCCTGCATGCCCGAAGGGTTCGCGTGATTTATGATGCGTCGATGCTAATCTCAAGGCCTCCTCTTTACCCTGAAAACAATGCTTCCGATAGAGCAGGAGTGGCTCTCCGTCGCATTGAATCGACGCTAATTACGAATTTATTTACAACTCCGATCATTTGCCTCAACACATTTACAAAACCTACGATATATTTTTCATTCATAATTACGAATAGAAATCCTACAACCGAGCCTATAAGAGTTTAGTTACAAACAATTGTGTTAAAAGTCCTACGAGAGATGAAAATATATAAAAAGTATACACATACTCGTATACCTTTCTCAGTATATAATTTTTGATAAAATCATACGTGGTCAGACTTCGTTACAGAGTCTCTATTCCGAATTAATTGATTCGATTTGCATGCACGTATTCAATTAATGACAATGCATCTTCATTAATTATCATTACATCGGGGTAGTAAATTTGCAGTTTGTCCTGTCTAAATATATGTACATGTATTTTAATATATTTATTTTTATATAAAATATTTTCAGATGCACAAATCATTAAAGATATTTTTTAAGTTAAAATTACTTGATATTTCATATATAATAAAATTCGCTCAATTGTTAAAATATTGCTTGCTCAAATGAGCCATATATCATAATCAAGCAATCGAGAAATTATGAATAACAAATTGTGAGCAGAAGAAAATGAAAATCTCACTCGTGAGCTCGTGATATGGCTTCGATGCTTACATCGCGGCATTTCTTTCCAGCCTACGGGATAAGACCTCGGGCAGATTCTAGCGGGCACGTCCACGTGCAACGTGAGGCCCCCGCATGCAGTAATCATCCGTATAATAATGGCTCGGTCGTTGCACGCGCGTGTCACTCTTATAAGGAGTGAGCTGATGCCTACGCGTTCGCTGCTACTTTTTTTTCTTTCTCTATTCGTATCTATCGTCCGTGCCTCTATGAGGAAGAGTACAAAACGAAAAAGATTAAAGTGTGATGCAGGCGCTGAGAGAAAGAGAGGAAGAGAGAGAGAGAGAGAGAGAGAGAGAGAGAGA
>NW_017305905.1:88220-100064 GCF_001594115.1 Trachymyrmex septentrionalis
ACAGGCGCTGAGAGAAAGAGAGAGAGAGAGAGAGAGAGGCAGAGAAAATCCCGTCCGCCTCCACGTGTTGGCGCACGTCGTTTGCTCCGCATGTAACTCGCCTGCCTTCGACTACGCTAAGTGAAGATCTTGATGTAAAGGGCCGTGATTCTTAGACGCCCCACGTGTTGATTGCGCCGACGTGCCCTGAGGTCGCAGCGCGCACCTAAGCGTACGCATTGCTACATTTGTATCGCGATATAAATAACTTGACATGTCAAATTGAATTTTGCCCGATGAGTAGATGAGTAAGCTTTGTTTACGCCTTTGCTTTACAGTAGATTAAAAAAAAAAATAAAAACTATAGAAACGGAAAATCTCTTTTTCATCAGAATAATAGTAATAAATTTATGAAAATGTTTTCGTAAGTTTAATAGTGTTGTAATAAATTTATTAGTATTATTCTTATTAAAAAAGATAGAGAGACTTCCCCGTTTCTATACTTTCATTTTCTTCACTCTATAAAGGAAAGAGATAAAGCTATACCTTATTCGTGAGTTTACAGCATGCACCACGTTTGAAATAAAATTGTAATGCTGATGACAGTTGTTACTCTTCGTTACTTTTTCCCCGTTGGGAAAATATTAATTTTATCGCAAACATCGTTGCAAATGCAAATTTACAAATAAAGTATATACGAGTCCGATGTAAACATCTAATTTTTTTACTCAGTTAGCTATCAATGCGTCGTTTTTTTCGAATCGACATCATCGTGGATATGCTGTAGAGTTAAAAACTTGCGTAACTTCTATGTGTCGGCGAACCATATTAAATGAGGAACGTATCATTAAATATTTTTATATCGAAATTGAATGGGCGTTATTCGGAGTTGGTTGCTCATAAAGCTTTGGAATCCGCCGTCTACGTGATCTTTTCAAGTTTTTTATTGGCGACTATTAATCTGCCGTAACTGAGACGAAAGTATAATAGAATCGAAAGTTACACAAGCAAACGTGGAAGGCATCAACACAATTTAAGACAAGATAACTACGCCAAAAATAAACTGACGTTATATTCGCTTGTAAAAAACTATCTTGTAAATTCAATTATCTCGAGTGATGAAAATTTATTATATTTAACAGATAATTACGTGACGACAATAATATTTAGAAAGATAGGAAAAAAAGATTAATTTCCAAGAATAAAAAGATATTCCGTAATCTAAATAATTTTCAAGTAAAATGATGATTCGATTAAATATAAGATAGTATAAAAAAAATTAATATAAAAATATTATTAAAAAGTGTAATGTAAAAAAATTATATAATTGATTTAATATATTCTGAACAAATCTAAAATATATTTCGTATCAAAATTCAGAGTCTTGTGGAGAATTTCTTACGAGATCGAGGTCAGGCCTTCCAGGTGGAAGTCCGTGAACACTCTTATTCGTTAAACCACGCAATCACCCCATCCCGTCTGCGTCCCAACGCATATGGATGAGACTGTCGTCGTAGATGGTAACTGTCAAAGGTAAAAACTTGAAAACGTATTCGCAAGTATATCAAGTATGGACGCGGCGATGTCGTGTCTCAAGGACGCTCCTTAACACGGTAAAATACGCATACGGGCATCTACTTAATTTCGGTAGAGGAACAAGGTGAGCGGCAGTTGTGTTCTTCGAACAATGGTGCGCTAAAGCAAGACTGAAGATGACTGTGAACATCGGCGAGGGAAGAGCGTCTCTATAGATACGTCGATTCCTGCACTCTTCGGCCATGCTCGGTAAGGCGTGTTTATTCGTTTCTTCGCGAATATCTCGCGCGAATCGACACGTTAGACTCGCGTGAGGAAACACTCGTAACGCTTCAAGTTCACGGCACACTCGGTAACGAACTCGCCAGGGAGGCTATATCTGTTAGCGGTGATATGTGGGCACCAGCACGATGAAGCCGCAGGAGGAAGGCCGTGCCGGCGTTCGAGGATTCGAACTGTCAGTTACACACAACAAGTAATTGTCTTGGCAGAAACTTCTTAGGAAATTCCTCGAAGGTACATTGAAATAGTACTTAAGAATCGAAAGTGATTTTAACTTTCCAACGGTAAGATTTTTTTTTCCGAACGTGTCTGACGTATAAGACGGTAACATTTACTGGATACACTAAAAACACATTCTTGTAAAGAACGTATCGTTAAAATTCCCACATGCTAAAGTTTTGCTGAAGTGTCTATAGTTAAAGATTTAGCTAGATACAGACGTGAAAATAGTTTTTGTTGGAATCATCAAAATAATTACAAGTATATAAAAGTTAAAACTGGTTGCTAGAATGTCGAAACTTTTTCCTAGTATTGCTCGAGTTACGCATGAGTTCCCTACATAATGAATTTAATAGTCCAACAAAAGTATTTTCAGATCTGTATCCGTATAAATTTTTAGATACTCCAGCGAAATCGCTCTTCCCGTGATGGTTAAAGGCGTTTATGAGTACGCGAGAGATGAAATGAGAAAAAGTATACTTAAGCGAACAAAAAAAAAAAAAAAACAATCTCTCCGCAATCTGAAACTGCTAATTTCCAGCTTCACTCCGGTTTCACTCTGGCAAAGACGGATTACCTGGTCTACGTGTATATGTCGCTGGATAATTCTGCACGATGTCAAACTCGCCGGAAGAATTACTGTAATTTCTGAACGAGGCCGCGTGAAATCTTCATAAGGAAGCCAATTGATGGGGGAGCAGTTCTCGTTAGGCGAGGCTCTCTCTAAACATTTCATCTTACTAACACGAATCCCGTGTTGTCGCGGGACTTAATTTCTGAAAATTCGTCGATGCATCGAAGGTAGACGTGGTAAACGCACGTATGCGGGTCAAGGGAGACGCCAATGAGTAATGAGGTTTGTGACACGCGAGACGTCGGCAACTAGGAAGCAATTTCTATAGGCCGACCCGTGAAAATCTCTACAAACTTTCCCACGCAATTTATTCTCACAAAAGAATCAGTCTGCCGTCAAGTAAATTGCTTTTCTTCGGCACGCCTCGCTTCTTCGGCGCAGAACGTACGAGGATTCACAGCAGATTCGATTTCGAGATAAACAGTCGTTTGGAAAACTGGGTCAACGTGTGGACGCATGACGCAACGCGAGAATAGAAACATTTGACATGAATCATTTGTTTAAAAAATAACGTAAGATTTTTTTAAAAAAATTAATACACGTGAAACGGGGTAGAAATTAAAATAACAGCCTTTAATCACACCTCAATTGGGTTAACACATTGCTCTAACAACCCACGTGTGTGTCGTGAGCATGCAGGAATGTAATTACTTAGTCAGACGCGATTATCTTTCACTCAATGACATGCATTCTTACCGAGGAATGCTTGAAATTATACAGTGATTGATTAACGAGATAAACGCGTTCATTGATTAACAACAGCGCCAGTAATTGTCCAAACGTAGGAAATACGTGAATTTTGATAAACTCAAAATGGATCGACGGAATATTATCAGCAAAATTAAAATAAATCAATGCTCACTAGGTTATATCTCAAAATGCTCAACCTTCGATATTCGAACGGAATTCTCTCGCTGTATAATAGAAGGACGAGGTTTTCCGTAGCAGACCTTGACTCGCGTGCCGCTCGCATCTGCGAATACTTAAGTTCTTAATAAGCGGTACTGTACTTCTCAGATGTAGTACATCCTTACGAGAGAAGGTGATAATTAATCATAAAAACGAACTCGACGAAATCGTGAAACGAGTTATGCAGAAAAAGACTGTTCAATAGGAAAGATCTCGCGTTCTCGCAACCTACGCACAATTCGACTTTCGTTCTCGTCAACCTAATAGCGTGAAACCTCACGCCAGAAAATCCGCGGTTCGTCCGCGAGGCTGATCTGATAAACGACACGGCTCATGCCATGAGTATCGGTTGCGAGATGCGTGGGTGCGATGCTAAAGATCGGCTCTCCTGTGAGTGTCGATGTTTCTTCTTCGAATTGGCTGAACTCGACTGAAACGAATCGTGAGATCCGACCACGCCGCAAGGTCAATATCGATGTCGCGAGAAGTAGGACTGCCGACGATGCGACTTTCCATTCCAACCGATTTTCCATTATGCACTTACATAGTGCATTAATTTCATACGCTCGCGATAATCAACTGCATTCTAATTCTATTTAGCATCGCCTATTCAACGCTTTTTAAATTATTTCCCAAACATCGCGCGGTATGTCAACAAATGAAATTGGAAGATCGCAAGACCGTTACTAGGCAGAAATTTTCCATTACAGGCGATTATAGTTATTTGCAAACCAAACAAGGACTCTCGAATATTCACGATTACCATTGAAATTTAGTGAGAGGTCAAATCATTTTCACAATCACTTAAAGAAAAAAAAAAACGTTAGTAAGGTGCATCATTAGCGCATGTTCTTTGGTAATTTAATTTCGCTTTCTATTAGATACACAGGTACATAAAATATTCAATCACTTTCGAGAAGATCATTAATCTCATTGTGTTGGGCATGTCACTGAAATTAAATTCACACGTAAATGTCAAAAGAGAAACTCGACGAAAAAGTTAGCGATAGTATAAATAATGTAATTGTTGACCGATTTCTCGAAACTATTTTAAATTGCAAAAGATTAAACAGTAACGATCTACGTTCGGTATAACGATCGTGACCGAACGTAGAGAGAATCGTGGTGCAAACTTGATCGATTGATCGATCGATCGGTGACTCGATTGGATCATCCATTCGGTCTCCAAGGGTTTACATAATACCGCTCGATGTCTTGTTATGGAATTTATCGATCATTATATCGATATAAGGACATACGCCAGCCAACTGTCCTCTTATCTGTGACTCTGTCTGTTCTGGCCATGGACCCAATTCAACTCTTTACATAAAATTAAATTTTAAATATTATCTGTCTTTTCAGTAAATCTCTACCGTAGGTATTTCAAAGTTTATATTTCACTGATTCAATTAGTATTGTACAGCAAAAGTATATTAATTTAATAAAAAAAGACTAATTTAATACAATTATTATATAATACGCAGTGATTGTATAAGTAAATATCGTAAAAATGTAAGATATTAAATTTAAGCAAAATCAAAATGATTAAAAACCAGGGTGGGAAAAAACCCGGGCTTTTTTAAAAAAAACTCAACCCACTGAGTTTTATGGCGGTTTTATTGAATTTTATTGGGGTTTTTTGGGGTTTTTTAGAGGCTTTTTTAAATGAAATTGATTATTTGATATTTTTTTCACGTAATATATTTAGTTTACGTTGTATTTATCATTAATTAATTACATATTCAAATAAAATTAATTATAAATAAATTTTGTAAAAATGTTGATAAAATAGTGATAAATTTTTTAAATATAAAAAAAAACACTTCTATATAATGAAAACTCAACAAATAGAAAATAAGAAATGTCCATAATGATTGAAGCTGGATCTTTTAATGCTTAAATAATTTAATATGAATTTGTATATACTATCCAATATGATACATATGTACATGCATATATGTATATCATACTTGTAGTCGTTTGAACTGCCGAAATTTTATCGGACTTAAAAATGCAGCTAAACTATCGAAATAAATATCACAATTGAATTTTAATGCTCAATAGGCATCTATTAAGCTCTTAATATGCTGAAAATTAATAAATAAATCTATTTATTGTGAAAAATATTATCTCGGCTAGGAATTGTACCCGGATCTTTAACGTTCCGTGCGAGATTCTAAATTTTTAGACTACTAAGGTTTCTATAGTGAAGATAAAAAAATAAATAATGATGAGATACTACGTATTAAAAACTATATTAATACTTATTTGAATAATTTAATACTTAAAATTAACGCTTAAACAAATTTTTGTTTAAAAAAATTTTTAATTTCGCCAAGATCAGACGAATTAGTAGAACTTTTTAAACCCTACACCTTTTTTCTGAAACAATTTTTTTAAAAATGTGTGCTTTCCAAGATATTTAAATTTTTAGAGTCTGGGACTTTACTTTTTGTACACCCTGTATATATTAAAATTGGTATAATATGTTAACATTGTATCAGTCTAGTTAGTTTAATATATCTATATTCATTAAATATTTATAAATACGTTTCTTTTATGTGTTATCGATTAAAAAATTTATTTTTCTTATACAAAATTCCAATAAAACTCAAAAAAAGCTCCCTAGGTTTTTTTGTGGGGTGGGTAAAATAATGCCAACCCTATTAAAAACTCATATTTAAATTACGATACTTTCTTGTAAATTTCTGTAAAAATATAATATAATATCCTATTAAAGCTAATAATCAATATTCAAAAATTTAATAATAACATTTCCAATTACGATTTCTGATTTTTAAAATAAACGAATGCTTAGCTGTAAAATAGAATTAAAAATAATATTTAAATTGGAAATTATCGCAAATTACTTACCATTTCTATTTGTACTTGATATCAGTTTTGATCAAGTATACATAGAAAGTATACATTTAAAGATTAAATTAATATATAATTTATAATAATTAAATTTGCCGAAACAAGTTTGAAGTAAATTAATTAACATATTTTTACATCAAGAACGAACTAATTTGAAATAAAAATGTAAATTGAGACTTTCTGTGCGGAAAAAGGAAAAAGACAAAGAATAACATTAACATGAAATAATTTTAAATTGGCCTAAATAAGTTCCGGGTAAATTGATCGATTAAAAATATATTTTAGAACGTGCTGTTAAAGTAAAAATATAAACTTGGGATACTTTCTATGTGCAAAAAGCAAAACATAGAGAAAGGTTAATATCAAACGAATATTTACTGCGTAAAATGTGCATTACTATTCCCTGCGAAAAATAAGCGAACTACAAGTCGTTCAGCAAAAATTTATTAATGTAACGCTTCGGTAGTTCCCTCGCCGCGGTCATATTGGAACAATCATCATTTCTCATTGTTTGCGCAGTGAAAGTGGCTTACTGTGCATAGCGTTGCGCGTGTCGCCCGCGGACATTGTGCCGTTCTTAAAATAATTGTATCTGGCCTGCCTCTACCTATGCTAGTACATCTATGAGGCATAACAGCTGGCTCGCATAACTCGGGCAATCCGTGTTCCGAGTCGTTCGAACTCAATAAATTAAATCCCATGCATGATTCAATAATTCTGAAGCGCTCGCCATCGTGATTCGTACTCGAGAAACGTTGTTGCAAATCACAGATCGTTAGCGGGTAGTTTGCGCTCAAGCTTGTGCTTAAGCATCCAAACGAATTACAGCAGCATGTAATAGCAATAGCGGTATCACGATATAATGCCTAATTGCAGATCCCATAATGTTGAATAAATTTAATCATTCTCGTTTAAATAGATCACCTCTAAACGCTTATATTATTCTGGAGATATGTAGAGTATACTTATACATCCTCTAATGATTGAGTTTTAAATGGTACAACAAGAAAAAGTATGCATTTGTGAAATTATTTCTCTGCTCTGGATCTTTTAACTGCTCGTTTCCAGTGTAATTTATATCGTTCTCTCTACTTGTTCATCATCACTGATCTTTCACTCAGAAGCTAAAAAATTTCTATCCTACATTACGAGTATATATATATATATATATATATTTATATTTATACACACACACACACACACAAAACACACATATATATTGCATATTCTTGTAACTTATTTGGAAATTCAAAACACTATAATAAAATATTTTTAATATGAGGCTTGATATTACAATATTACTGACGTTAATATTATCAAGGCGACCGACACAACGGCTAAAACATCTTATATGTTGTTCATGATCATGCTCTGTATAACATTTGCTAAGATCAAAGAGATTGGAGGTTGTTTCTCGTATTTTCATTTTTGCACTAAAAATTCATTTTTACGCGCGCGCGCGCGTGTGTGTGTGTGTGTGTGTGTACACATATACATATAGTTCTATCGAACATTAAACATAATAAAAATAGTTGGATTCGTTAATAAAATAAAAATAAGCCGTTCTATTTTGAGTGATTAGCATTAATTTAAATTATTACAGCATGTGTATACCTAGACGAGGTACTTTGATATTTTAAGAATTATCTCACCGGCCATTGAAAATTATCGGACCGAAATAACCGTAACATTATATAAGCATCTGAGATCACTCGCCTGGAAGAAATTACTTCATATCTTCAAGAGCGATATAATGTAAATGTTGTTCTAATGTGACAGCAATATTAGATCGTCCGTTGTAATACTACAAATCATAGTATTATAATCATCGCTAACATTTTACTGTTTGCGCAATCAACATTATGGAAATTCTAGGGAAATTAAGAGCAATAAGTACTCGCATTAATTTTGTCTCAATTTCAATAAAAAAAACCTACGTTATATTTATATAAATATATTTATTTTTATATAAATTATTCTACCACACATTTACAAGAACAGATACATTATACATAACATTTTTTCGTGTGATTGAAAGAAATGTTTCAGTATGCGAGTGACAATGAACCGTATAACAATTTTCGCTAGTTTTGTCCAAGTAAATTCTTACTATTCGAGTTAGTCTGACAATTAGCGAGAAAAGTGGAGCAAGAGAGTAATCTTTTCCAACTCCCACAATTTCGCTTTCACGATGCCATCGTATAATGGACGATTATAGCGTGCATGTTGCACCCAACTCAAGTATATTTCATTCATGCTTATAGACGCACGAGGCTTTAATGTCATATTGAACATACCAGTGCGTTATAAAGATAAAATCACGTCTGTATAACACGCAAGTAATATTCCGTTATTAATACAAGCCGCAAAGAATTTAGATATTATTGCATATGTAATCTAATGGAATAAAATAACATTTAACAATTTATATATATGTACATAAATTATGCACGGAAAAAATTTCTGAAAAATGAAAATGGACAAATCAGAATTTTCTGGTTAAATTTATTAGAATTATAGTTGAGATAACTGGAATTCTGATTACACAATATTTCTGGTAAAATCTACTAGAATTCTTAGTTTTACGAGAATAATCATATCAAACAAAATTCTAGTTATCTCAAGTAGAATTCTAATAGATTTAATCTGAGAATTTTAATTCGTTTTTCTAACATTTTCCACCAGAATTACTATTTAATCCAACTAGAATATTTTTCTCAGTGTATTAATTCAAAATATAAATAATTTAAATTGTCAACATAAACGATTCTAATTCGAAAAATACTTACACAATATTAAAAATTACAATTAAAATCACATTAAATAACTACATGCATAATGATACAATATACATAAAAAGTATTACAAGACGTAATAAAAAGAGAGAATATGAGAATAACGTATAAATTATAATATGAGATAATATGAGAATACGTATAAATTATAATGCAATGTCTCGAGCAGAGCAAGGACTGTTTAGCAAGAGCGATTTCCTTTTATCGCAGGACAGCAGATGCATGCCATGTGTTATAAATGCACGAACGAACATCTCGTCGATAAATCTCGGGAAAGGAGTGTGTACATCCGTGTCTCGATTAAGGAAAAATACGCGTGTATAGTACTCGTGTAAACTATCGCGCTTTACACAGCTGCATCCGATAGACGATGGTTACACAGCGGCATTTCCCAAAACTCGGAAGAAATATGGAGTTGGATTTAGTCCAATATACATAAAAGAGAGATAAGGATTTTCGTGTAGACAATGTTCGCGCTAGTTGGACCAGCCCCGACACTTTTATAAAACGGTTTCTACTTTGCTTTCTTTCTATGTGCAATCGTTGCAACGCGCCGTCGTGTTTTGCACAGCATAATTCTTCAGTCTTTCGTAAACCACCGGGTAGAGTAATTCAATACAACTCGAGTAATCCTCGCGGCGTGACCATGGGAAAGTAGGGATACAGCAAAAGTGAAAGCAATGTAGGCCAATATCGAAGTCAGGAGGCTACGTATCGACCAAACATTTGTTTGATACGAGAGATCGATTGAGAATTTATTAAAATGAATATGTATAATAAAGTATAGACGATATAGGATATAATCGAGAATGAATGGCTAACATTAGTTCACAAGATTGCGTTCGATAATTAATTTTTATTTAAGAGAGAAAGAGAGAGAGAGAGAGAGAGAGAGAGAGAGAGAGAGAGAGTGTGTGTGTGTGTGTGTCCTTAATCAAAATATATTAACATTTTTTAAAATATAATATTGTGAAAATCAAATTATTAAAGAAATATATTTTATTAAACTTTTATTAAGGACGACTTCAAATTTGATTAGAATCTGTAATCGAGAAAAAATAAACTTCCTGTTTCAATTTATTTTGAAATATCTCTTATTAAAACAAAAAATAATCTAAACTAATTTAAAAGACTCTTAATCTTAGAATACAATGATCGATCGAAAACTTTTGCGTTCACGTCTACTTTCATTAGCCTATTTTTAATGCTATGTTTATTGTGTCTCTCATTCATTTTGAAATATCTTATGTAATATTCTCTCTTAAACTCTGTGTATATGTATAAACTTGATTATTGATTATTTGAATGAAAATGCCTATCAGCTTCGATTCGAGTTATCAGCAATCGTAATTTAAAAAAAAAGCAAACGATATGTACGCTCGTCACGAAAATCCGTTAAATCCTTGTCGAGTCTTAACAATCATCGGTTATCACAGCAACATTGAATGAGCAATAAAGTGAAGCGTAAAGAGAAATGAAAGAGAGGAGAGAGGAAGAGGGAGCAGGATGCAGCTGATTGGCGATTCGCAACGTGAAGCATCACCGCGAACGTGCGTGTCGCGACTCAATACGCACGGGAGAGTGTATGTATGCAATTGCATAGCAGCGAACACGCATGACAGACTAGACCAGAGGTTCGCAAACATCTTAATCTTACGTCGTCTCTTAACATTTCATTAAGTTGTCTGAAGAACAATCGCCGATCTTAGGCTTTACTTTGAATAAATTTAACTTCTATTTTAAAGACATAATATTATAAATTATGTCAAAACTCGTTATTTTTGTTTATACGTAAAAAATTAAATACTTTTTAAAAAATACTTTTTAAATAACATAAATGAATTTTTTAAGCGCACTTCATTCTATTATTGTATATATTTTTTCATAGTTTTCATCTCAATAATTTAATATTAATTTATACGTTAATCTTTTTTTGTCATAAGTGAGATATATCACAATATTAAATAAAATATTAAAATAGTAAAATAGTTTGTCTGAAACAACTAAAATACTTGATATTAAAATAATTATAATTATGTAGGTATACAGACGACAGCCTAGACAATTTTGGCAATTTATGAGCATCGTATTTATGCAGCAATTATGCATGTTTTATTTAAAATCACATAAATTTTTTCTAAATACAATACATCGTTACGCCTTTATAAACCTGGTAAGAAGCTAATTAAGTTGTATCCTGGAACATGATGCTTGCTTCGTCGAATGGAACATTCGCGGGTTCTCTTTGAGTTGAATACTTCCTTTGAGGAAGAAGAAATTGTACCTACAAATAAATCGCTGAAAAATTTGTATACTAATTTCTAAGAAATCTAATATTTAGCAAAGCACTATACAGACTTCAAATCAGTGGCAATATGCTGAGTTTTCAGTTCTAGAGTTAATCAAAAGGAAAAGAAAAATTGTTAGATATTAGATTATACGAAAAAATTTCTATGATATTTTTATCGTTTTCGTTTTCTTAAAGTTAACAAAAAGGAAAAAAATTATTATATAGATACTAAATTATAATAAATAATTTCTATGTCGTTATCTTTTTTGTAGATTTCTCAAATATTTTCTCTTTCCTTTTTTCTAGAATCAACAAATAAATCA
>NW_017305905.1:100164-101533 GCF_001594115.1 Trachymyrmex septentrionalis
ATCTCAATATTTTCAATGAGAATTCCTTGATGATTCATCTCTCGCGAAAACTGTAATAAAAAAACAATAACGGTTGGCGGCAACCAGAACTCTGTAATTCAATAAATGTCACGAGGATGACGAGGTGCCAGCTTGCGCTGTCGTGCTCTTCGACCCATTTTTACTCAGCTGCACCTCTCATCGCTGTATAACTCTCTCGCATGGCGAACGATAGCATAAAAGAATAATAAAACTGCCATGACGGGGCGAACCGTTCCGTTCGATCGCAAGTACCTATCTACTCAAGTCGGTATCATTCTTGCGGCACAAATACACGAGATGATAAATTACCTATTATTCGCGAATGATTCACGCGGAGACTAGAGCAAAGTGATGTTCGACGTTCGATCGTACTAAGCAAAATCTGTGCGCTTCATGCTTCGCTTTTATCCCTGAAAAGCTACCAAAAATTAACGTAAATTGAAACGTAAATTCATTCTTGATTGTTGTTTTGCATTTTATTTTTACATCCAATAGAATACGAATTTTTAGACCGATGAGAATAAATTTAATTACAAACGAAAGAAATCCTATATTTGGTCAAAGCGGATCTTATTGTTAGTGCTTAAATACATATTTCTTGTGTGAATGTATGTTACTGATTCTGCGTGCAGAAATCTTTTTCAATCTTAAAATACATTCGCATATGAGAAGAATCAGAATGGTAATATCACTTGTTAAATTGTTCAAGCAATTTATTAATAATTGTTGATAATAAGCGTCCACAAGCTTTATGTTAATGAAAATCTAAAGCTGCTAATAATTTATTGCGAGGAACATTATCTTAGCCAGGGCAATATTCTTCGTAATAAGTTACTCGTAGTGTTTAGACTTTTATTAGCATATGACAACTAATGTTTTTGTAAAAGATGCTTATTAGCATCAAAAATTATTAAATTGCTCGTATAATTTAATAACTAATAAGTGATGTTACTATTCTGATTCTTTTCATAAATGCACTTTAAGACTAAAAAAGATTTCGGCGCAGAATCAGAATGTATATAAATTCACACAAGAAATATGTATATTTAAGTACAAAGATCCGCTTCGACTGAATATAAAATTTTTCTCATTTAATTAGAATTATTTCTTTATATCAACAATAATAAATATTTTTATATTAACAATAATAAAAAAAAAGAGTATAGACCAAAATACTGAGAACAGAAATCAATACTTTTTAGATATCGCGAATTAAATAATTACCTAATTTGAATTCTGCAATGTAATATGAACTGCAACTTATTTACAAGGACAAGCACGTGGGGAAGCCGGTAACAAAGCGTGATCCGTGCACTAGTCTTGTAACAAGAGGCGGGGGGGGGGGGCA
>NW_017305905.1:101633-107291 GCF_001594115.1 Trachymyrmex septentrionalis
CAATTAACACGATCCTATGGCAAAGTGTAGAAAATTCTCGCGTGCTTACGCGACAAGACGCGCACTTATCAGACTCTGTGCGCGCTTGCTCGTAACGCCGTTCGTGACTCCGCAATATGGTCGAGTACATTGACCGCGAGTGCACACTGCGGTAATTAGGTAATAAAAACCGTGGGTCTTTGTCGCACTTGATAAACGCTCCGCTCGTGATTACACGTAATCTCGAAATTCGCAAAAAAAAAAAAGTCAAAATGAACGAACAGCGCCGCTGCGAGACGAGCAAGAATAATGACAGCATCTAATTGGTATCGCTTCCGGTGTTTGTGCGATTACGTAAGTTAATCGACCGCGACCGCGAATCCCCGCCTCGATTTCGATTCTACCGACAGCACACGATTTCAATCGGCTGAAACAGGCAGGTGTACCAGACCGGATATGCCGCTCACATTATTAATCGATCGGACGAATGCTTCGATTAACATCTAATATAATGGTATGGCCTCTTTTGCGATCTAAGCGTTTCAGTAATGACTGTTCGTGTTCGAATTAATTCAATCTCTTTTTTTTTTTCGTTTAACTGAAATAATTTAATTATAATAATTTTTCATACGTATACATATTTTGGCAAATATACCATTGTACGTGCTCTTAGCGCGAGACACTATTGTGTCTCCTAATTGATGTTGCTGACACCCTCTGTATTTAATTGTTAACACATTAATATTCTTTAAAATGAAGAATTTTAATTTTCTAGAAAATCTTTCAAAATTCCCTCACTTTTTCTTGATTTATCTGACTGTTTTTAACTTCCTCGATATTTTCCAGTTTTGTGGCAAATCTGAGAATTAGATATAAGAATTTAAAGACCGTAACATGACTATTGTCGCTTAAAACTTAAACCAACTGAGTATACAAGTAATATCCGTGCGGCTCAAACAGTTGTGTAATAATTGTCACGATATAATTTATAGGTACAATATTTATATAATTTTAATAAAATAAGTTTATAATTAATATGCAATTTTTATTTTTAATTAGTTATATATTTCACATTTAATAATGTGTATAATGATACGATCAGACGGCGAAATCAGTCTCGTGAGAATTAACGTTAATAAAGAAGAAATCATTAATTTCGCGGTCTTTTTTCCGTTGAGTAGACTCAATTAAGGAACTTTACTTCTTTTGTGACGAAGGGTACAGTCATTAATTACGAGATTCGCCAGGTACAGTTGAAAGTCACTTTGACCCTAGGTACAACTTGGCGCATTGTGCAGCAACGAATCGCTCGCGTGCAATTAAGTGGTATGGTTCTAAGCGGAGGTGCCTTTGAAACTTCGCTCAAAGGAAAGAGCTCAGTCGGTTAATCTCGCGTTCTAATCCGCACGTTTCGAATCGATTAAACAACACATAAATTTCAAGATTGAATAAGAAGTTATTACGGCGAACTCCGTTGTGCGTGAAAGAATAATTCATTAAGGAATGCTCCACGGGCACTTTTCATTTCTTTAATTAATACGGCGTAATGCAAACTCTCTTCTTGCAAAATAGAGCAAATTGAGTGCCTCGAAACTGCATGCGCTCGATAACGCATCCGCGTTAATAATCAGGACGGCATCGCGATGCAAATCACATTTTCTTACGCATGCAATTAGCAACTTCCCTGCGGGGAAAAAACGATCGTTATAACTGCGCGTATTGCGTAGATCGGGTCGCGTATCTGTAGAAATTAGCGTTGCTGAATAATACCACTGATTGTGAGTAACTGTAACTAAATTTATATGCGAAATGGGCCAACTCAATTACCGAGAAGCGCGGAAGACGAGGATGCGAGAAGATAAGTTTTATTCTAAATGTGTTCGGCAGGACACATTTTTTTCCTTTTTTCGCTAAATTATGATTAAATATGCGATTTCGTAAATTCAATAAGAACTTCACGCGCGAACAGAATCAGTGTTTCACGTCTTTTCATTGTATAATATGCATTATCGTAATCTGGTATAATTTTCAACGCTTTGTACGTTCGACAATTAAAATTATATATCTTTCACGAAAAATGAAGCTGGAGCTGTGAAATGTGTTTTAACGGTGAATTAAGTCGAGATCCTGAATTGCGACTCGTGACATATATACTTTCTTTTTTACATTCGCGAATGGCGATGAGTAGATGTAATAAAGAAAACGTGGTTCCTCTTACATGGAGCTAAACTCTCGTTAAACAGGTGTTCCCGAAAGGTGGCAGATGGCGGATGATGGGAACGGCTGTACGAAGCGAGTGAAATCGCTCGCTGCTTGATCTCAATCGAGAGGCGTAATCAAAAGGATATAACGCCACAATTCGCAATACGTAATCGCTAATTAAAGAACATCTGTTTTTTCCGCATATATAAATCTTTTAATCAATCATGTATACCGTAATTCATATAAATTGCGAACGATCTCTTTAGTTAATTTAATCTCGGTTGAGATCGCCAATCTGTTGTAGTTTCTTTTTTAGGCTCTTAAAAAGTACGCGTTAAATATCAGGAAGAGAGCATTATTATATTCTCTATACATAGACTAAATTATTTCTCATTTTTAGTTCTATGTATATTTGCCTTTTATACGTTTTTATTTAAAGACAGGCCGCGATATATTAAAACGTGCACGATATGCAGCATCGCGGGCTAGGCGAGAGCATTTTCTCCGCTGATTTGTAGAGCGTGGCTGCTGCACGCCGCTTTATTTTATCCACGGTCAGAGCCAACGAGCATTGCTACTCCTGGTCAGCGGTTATTTAACGCTATCAACATTTTAAATCGACACATACATCGACCATGATGTACATCGTGAACGCGATGTAGGAGGAGGTTGTGCATGAAGAAGAGAAATACCGTTCGCAGAAACATTTTCACTCAACACATCAATTCGAACTTGATTTATAATAAACAATAAAACTTTTCCAAACTTCTTTATAAAAAAGACGTATTGTAAAAAAAAAATGAAACAAAATCGTTCAAAAAAATAAATTTGAGATCCAATGCGTTATATCAATGCATATTTAGGTAAGTCTTGACTTACCTAAACTAATTTCAAACAAGTTTCAACGATAATTACGTATACTTATCAGATAATATCGTTTGCCTTAATCTGCTTATGTAATTGGTACGCGCTCGACATAATCTTATCTTCACTTTGAGATGTATCTTTTCCATTGCTCCATTTTTATTTCTTTATAACTTGATTCACATTCAATCATTTAACTCTTCGTTTTAAGTGTAGAATTTTTCGAGTTTTGTTCTTCAAGAGCAACGCACGATTGTAAAATCGAAACTAGAACAGGCCTTCTAACCCGCCGATGTTACGAGCGGTTGCTCTCGCATTGCCCTGCAACACGCAGCATCAGGTTATCTCGGAATAGGTACAAAATAAAAAAAGAGCACAGGTGGATGCGAGCGGAAATTGAACGCTAGCACTGGCGCAGCAGACTGAAACGATCGCAGGATGGCAAGATCAAGGATGATTTAGGGCCGATTACACCAACGCCGATTATCTACTGCACGCTTTTCTCCCTTCGTATCACCATTTCGTGATCCCCATGGAGAAAGAACATTCGGTTGGAGGTAAAGTATTGGAGGAATCGGCTCTTAATCATTCTATTTTAAAAAAGGACACGAAAGTGTCCAAGCTCCATACTCTATCAAGTTCAAAATATTGTTTCATTAAACAATATTCCTATTTTCACATACCTGAAATTTTCATTATGTGCGTGTTTTCTCGTTTCTGACGTCATTAATCCGGAGATCTGTCAGCCTTAGTTAATCAAAAGATATGGATGTGTCAGGTTAAGAAAAACCAAGTCCTTTGTAAATCAAGTCCTCTTTCTTGACATTATATACACACAAGCTAAAATAATAAATATTCTTCTTCTTAACTATTCCATTCGTATTTACTATTCTATCCGTCTCGTATCCATTTACTATTTATATACATCTGCATTTTTTACTAACGTCCATTTCAAATGTGAATTTTTATGTCTTATATATAAATTATTCAGGCAATTATTTTTCTCAGCGATGATAACTACGTAGCTTGCTCTATCGTATCGAAGGTGGGCAACGATTAAATCGAGCATACAACAAATATGCATTAACCCCAGAAAATGGAGGCGCAGTTGGTTGCGCGTAAGTGCACACGACGCGAGTTAGTGCGCATCGACGATACGGGACGTAGAAGAAAGAATAAAGCGGAAGCCTTCGCGGGAGGAAAACGGTTGTTGATTACCCATTATGGACAAATCGCCGATAATCCAAGCGAGAAGGAAAATGTAACGGATGAATTATTTCGGTTTCGATGGGCAACGCTAAAATGCACTTTGAATAATCACGCATAGCGTTTCTCATATTTTGCTATTTTAATTCGTTACAAAAATAGCAAATTGTTATTATAGTTATAATGAAAGAAAAGTTGTTAATAATATCGCTCATTTGCTTACAATAACAACAGAACTAAAAAACCGTTATTTAATTTAATTTAATTTAATTTAGTTTATTGCAAAGCTGTATGAACAAGACTACACGTTGACAGAGTAATGGACATAAAATATGACACAATAGACTATAGTTAAGATAAACATAAATACAATAGACAATTGTAGCTTGCAAAAGGTTAGGCGTCAGCAAAAGATTGCTGTTACAAAGCCTACCCAGTAACAAAACTAGAATAAGACATAAGAGGTAAACTAATAATTTATTAGTGGCTTGCGAAAAAAAAGAGCGGATACATAAAAAAAAGAAGAATATACCATTTTTAAGAACATTTTATTCCTCTACATTTGTTAGTTATTTTCGAAATTGTATTGTATTTTAAAATTAATATTACAAAATTTTAATTAATTGAAAAAAGTATTCAAATTTATAAACTCTAATAATAAAAAACGACCAAAGACCGTTCAAACTTATTTTCTGGAAAAGTTCGTTTTTTTAGATGTGTGTTGTAGTAAATGAGTGGATATATAACGCAATATGTAAGAAAACCTTTTTTTATGAAGCTTTGATTTACAACAGTAAATCATAACAAAGAAAATATGCAATATGTACGTTGGTAATTAATAATCGTGCAATTAATTCCGCGGTATATATATATGGAAATAGATAATAGAAGGGAAATGTGAAAATAGATCGACATTTGTGATTGCGATCGATACGTTTCACGTTTCTCGCCGTAATTACAGCTATTACACGCATATCTCACATTATGTGATGGACGCGAGTCCAATTACAACCAATTCGCTCTTTTGCTGACGAAAGTAGCGGGTTTTTTCTTCTCCGCTCTGTCGTAATCACTTTTAAACGCATCGGACGGTAGGTAATAACGATGTAATGTAAAAAAAAAAGGGAAATCATCAGAGCATGTTCAGCTGGACTCCACTATCGAAACGTTTGCAGAAATCGCTTACACAATACTTGGTAATAACGACGATAACGAGGTTAATGTCAATCATATTTGCCATAATGGTCAATATGTGACGCAATTAACGATTACGTTTAATTTGTGTGTTTATTTATAAACATTTCATTTTGATTGAAATTTTATTTTGATATTGATCAAAAATAGAAATAGGTTCAATAATGCCTTCTCTTACTATCCGAGTCATTTAAGAATTATTATATGTATTTT
>NW_017305905.1:107391-134253 GCF_001594115.1 Trachymyrmex septentrionalis
ATTCCTTTAATGATTTTTTTCTAAAATTTTCGCTTTATGTGAAACCACGATAATTACGAACTGAAATTTTCGTAACATTTTGTATATTTAGACGACTAAACAAGTACGATTAGAAAAATGTCGTGATAAAGTTTTTTGTTTAGAAAGATAACAAACTAAACTAACTAAAATGTGAATGCGGTCATGTGAAATTCGTACCTTTTATCTGGTTAAAAGGCACTGTCGCACGCGAACTCCCAGCATTTGATTCCGTGATGATCCGCAAACCTCAATGTGAAAATGCTCACTAAAGTTCGCGTGCCATGTCATCATTGGAATCTCCAATCGATCGATTAAATTATTCAGACTATTTCTTTTTCAACTCTTTTTTGTTAATCATTGCACACATTTCTCGGCTAACAAATCATCGTTCCGCGAACGTAAGCATGTTTTACATCACAATTACAGAATTTGTTAAAAAATGCAAAGACTATTAATAATAATAGAGTACACTCTCGGCTTATGATAATGAATAATAGAATACATTCTGGGCTTTATTATAAAATAGGTATAGCGATAATGCAAGTAATCTGTTTAACAAAGAAACAATAGAATTCTCAACAATGTTAGATTAATAGTTTGGAACGATTTTATCTTAACGGTCTCTCGATATTAAAACATACTCAAGTACACATTTCAGACGTGACGTAAGTTTCTTGAGTTATATTCGCGCTACGCTGTCGCCGGAAATTCAACCCGCATAAATTATTTCAACACTCAATACGATTTTGCGGGCACTTGAGTATTATTGTAAGAACACGTATGGAGTACCAGCTTTCAACTCGCAAACGATTGACGGACAAATCGCTCTTATACATATATTTATAATTGATATAATTGATATAATTGTATGCAAATAACTATCAAAATATCAATACGCGTATAACAGCTAAAAAAAAAATCTTAAAAATCGCCGTTAGTAAGATGCAAAATATCAACTAACGAATACAAATCCATCACTTCATTAACAAGAAATTCTTGCTTCAAAATATTGTAAAAATAGATGCATCACGAACTTTGTACGCATCTTTTAAAATTAATTAAAATACAAGGTGGGCTTGGTTTCACAGATAATCGCGTATATTATAATTGCTAATAATTTACTGTAAAATGAAAACAATTCTAAATGAATGTCGGTTTTCACGCGGAAAAAAAGGATCGCGTGAAGTGCAACCGACACACACTCGACAAGTATCTCGTAAAACAGCGGCAGCGAGTTGGTTCACCGGGTTTGTCGGTCTCTCTGTACGGTAACGCACCCGCGTATCTGCGTACATGCGTGAGCATTGTAGTGCTTGTAATGCACACGAGCATCCTGCACACATATATCGACGTTATATCTGGAGTATAACACGCGACATGAGCCGCTCGTTTCTTCAACTGGCTTCCTAATCCGGTTAAACGACGGCGGAGTGGCGCGGCGACTGCGGCTCAATCACTTCTCCTTTGAGGCTTTACGAGGGCGTTCAACCTCGGCAGAGAGGAAGAAACCTCTCGTTCAATTGCCATAACACGCGAAATTCGCGAAATGTCACCGCGCATTGGCCCCCACGCGGTCGTTTCAGGAATACTAAGAAATCGTAAAATATGCGTGCAATGATATCACAAAAAAAAAATATATATTAAATCGAAGAGTACGCTTCCCAATTTTTTCAGTCGCTCCCCAATATTTCTCGTAAAATCTCAAACACCGTTACGATTCGGTTATTTCGAGAATAAAAATGCTATAGAATCTTCTGTGGAAAAAAAAAATAAGAGCTTATTCACCAACCAATGTGCGAATTAGGCGAACGAAGATGTTCCCATCTAGATGTAATATTCATTCTTTCCATTGTACACGCGCGTATGTGTACATAGCGCATTCATCTTTCTCCATGTTACTCTTAACGAGTATGCAAGCAGGCGAAAAATTTGCAAAAAGACAGAAAAAATTTTTGTGGAACAAGGAACCGCGAGATATTCACAGGTGGGATAGCTTCCTTTTAATAATAGCGAAAACGCAGTAAATCGTAATGATAGTTAGGTGCTACGGTACGGCACGTTATTATTTCAGGTAACGGGAATCGAATTGTCGACTGCAGGTTGCGTGTCATTCCCATTCTGCTAATTCGGTCTCGTCCGCAGGAAAGCGTTTGTATACCGTTTCCCGCAATATTGTTTCAAAGAGCCACCATTTAGACTAATGTGGGACAGATTACGTTTGCGTCCGCGAATACGTCATAATCTGGGAAAACGGATGTTAAAGTTATGCCAATGGGACATAAACGAGCCAATTAGCGAGCAATTGTGGGTGCATTATCGTTGCACTATCGCCGCACATTGCGATCACGAAGAGCGGGATAAAATTCAGATAGTTATTTTTGTCACCAAAGTGGCACACATTGTCTTACCGCTATAATATGACTAAGTCCTTAATACGCAATTTGTAATAACTGCATATCGATTTTCTTTTATATCTTCCGAGAAAATAAATATCTCGCCTCGCACATGCCTTTTGTCGGCCATTAAACAAATTGAACTTTCTAAAGTAAGGTAAACATATCTAAATCACAATTTCTGACGGTCATTACGACGTCATGCTTTAGATGACGTTTCAAGAAAGTTATTAGAAACTATGGCCTAGTCAACTGATTGAGTTACGGCACTTTGTCATTCATAGTAACACGGTACGTACGTAAAACACACGTAACATTTGTTTCTCCAGACAGTACGAGCATAAATATACAAGGTGGAGAGAAATAAATCGACAGTTTTTTTTTTTTTTTTTTTTTCGATAAAAATTTTGAGATTGTACAATCAACATCTCCTCGAAGATGCAGACTCCGAGCTTCTTCGAGTTTATCTTCGAACTTCCTCACCGATAAAGTTGTTCAATGTAACCGGAAGTTCTGCTCGGCTCCGAACGCTGTGCTGCAACGATCTCGACACGATGCCTGATACGAACACAGTCACGTACATACGCATGTCCGCTTTAACCCGTTCCTCCGCGCGCTCGTTGCACGCGTATCGGCTCGCGTGCACGAGTGCGTGCTGCATCCGTAAACTAGGCTCCTGGAATTGAAACTAGCAGCGCGCATATGGCGCACAGGAGAAGGATACAATGTCGTAGAATTTGATTATTCCGAGCTGCAATTTCAAGTTCGTGCCTCAGAACAATATCTGCGTCTATACTAGGTATAGCCATAAAATATTCGCGGCAGACGCTGTAATAATCTACGTCATACTGTAGCCATAAAGTATTTTGCGACAAACGCTATGTAATAAAGAAACAATTAACTCCGTGATATATGACAACTGCATCTCTTACGATTGCTTTGAATTGTATTAAGACGGAAAGAAGAAAAAATTGTTTTTCGATTTATTATCAGTAATCACTGATAATATGTAATAATTTAGTCGTTGTTCTTAAAAACCCCACTACTAATTATATGATGAATTGGATGAAAAAATGAATTAATTTTCACATACAATGTGTAGCTGTAATGTAATGAACTAAAGACATCATAGATACGAGGCTCGATAATAAATAGTTTTTCAATTATGGTGTATCAAAGGTATAAAATTTACGTTCAAGAGAACCTTTGGTACATTATAACTCAAAAACTATCTATTACCGAGTCCTGCATCTATGCTATGACATCTCTTGTCACACCTATATTATATGTAGAAACTAACTTATTTTACCAGGATCCAATTTTTCATGACAATTATGGAAAATTAGCACAGACTCTTTTTACATAAAAAAAAGAATAATCAGAAAATATTTCAGTAATCGAGATGCTACTTAAAGGTATCTAGAAACAGGAAATTTGAGAATTATGATATAAAAAAGATAAAGAATATACAATAAGATTATACTTATCACACTGATATGCCTTACGAGCATTACGAGCAGATTGTAGAAAGACGAGCTTCAAGAATAGTATTGACGTTAATAACAAGACCAGAAGCAAAGCATATCCGTATATACCTCTGCAACGCGAACGTCCACTGAAAGTTACTTCAATGTAGGGGGGTAGGTCGCGAAACGATGGAGGGAGTTAGCCAAGCGTGTTGGAGAGCATCCGCTTCCGCAGGATGTACGATTGTCATTTTGCCTTTTCAGGATTCGGCCGCTGAATCCGACATGACAGTCGGCATGATTTTACACGGAGATTAATTCGTCGTAGTATCGACCGAAGGAAATTAATCCGAGCTCACTCATACCGGATAGCGGTGCAAATTGAACGAGGAAAATCGAGGCAATAAGAGGAACACCAACTGTATGTCGTTAGTCCAGCTGATCGTTTCGTTCAAGGCTCCCGAGTTAGCGAGATGACAATCAAACAAGTTATTCTGAAACGAAGACTAGTACATATCTTTACATGCGTAAAATCAGAATCACTATGGAAAAAAGAAACGATTTTACAAAAAGATCTAAAATTTTACTGGATCTGAAAATAATTCTGCTGGACGATCAAAATAATTAGAAATTAAAAAATAATAAGTAACTAATGTATAATAAAACATTTTAATATTTTAGGAATCAGTTTGAGTTTTCAATTTTCAGATCTTTCAGCAAAATTATTTTATTCATGTATGTAATCTTCTTTTCTTTGGATTGGAAAAACTGAAGTGTAATTTATTAACAAAATTTTCTTCGTACAATGTATCCATGTGAGGAATTAACGCATAAGAATTCAAAATGGATAAAAAATTATTATGCAATTTAAATCTTTGTTTTTGTTGTTTTTTTTTTTTCAGAGGACAGAACGATGTGAATTACGCGAAAGAAAATCTTTATGATTTGATATCGCGTTGCCTGAGAAATACATGATGCGTACGTATTATCGAAGTAATTCTATACGTGAGCTATCTAATCACGTTGGTAACTGGAGCTTCACGTGAGAAAAAAAAGCCACGTAGTTATTTACGCAAATCTACAACACGCGCTAACCGCCCGCCATGCGCGGATCTTACATCACGTGCAGAAATTCTCTCAGCATACATCAAGCGTTCTCGAAACGTTGAACATTTGCAACTTTTTAAATAGCCTCATATAATTAGCCTATATACTGCCAATTTCAACTACTATTTTTTGTATTTAAAAAATTGTATAAAATAAAAAGAGAGAGAGAGAGAGAGAGAGAGAAAGAATATACAAGAAAAATTTGACCCATGGAAAAAATTTCAAGGGATAGCTCTCATAAAAAAAAAAAACAACTTTTTAAAAAGACTTCCGACGCAATATTGTGCGTGATGTCTGACAATATTATATGTCCTTTATTCTTAATATAGTATTGTCAGACGTCACGCGCGACCAGACTCGTAGCTTCTTAAAAATGCGTCGGTGGACACAGGTTCCTTGACAAAAGTCGACTCTTTTCCACCGTCGAGATTTTCCACCCCCTGGAGTTTCCAGAGGTCCTGAAACACCCTGATTTCTTCGCTCTTTTGTTATATACTTTTTATATTATCATTCTTCATGTATGTGTACATGGCAGAGATTTTATTCCATGTATATACACATATCTATATTTTACTTATTTTATTTACGAATTTGTGTTACTTTGATGACGTTTGTATTTACGTATACGTAAACGACGCATCTTCATATTCTCTTTCCTCATTAGCGTTATCATGTCGCTGGTGCAATTTTAAGTTTTGCATGCTCATATATCGCGGATCTCTTGCATCGCCTGAACTTTCTCTCTCTCTCTCTCTCTCTCTCTCTCTTTGGTAGCACTCTCCATTCCTCTCTTTTCCGTTCCTCTCGCCGATGGCGGTCGAGCATTTATTCGCTTATGGGTGCTTATTATCTTCGCGCTTACACGTGAGAGCGGAATCCGCAGGACGACCATTTGGATTTTGTTATAAAACGATCATCGATATGTACTCTCTGTACATGGAATGCAAACGTACGTGAGGCTTCTTTCGACCGCCTTTCGTGCTCCTTCTTTTCACCGCGGGCTCGCAAGAGAGTTCTCGCTTTGTAGCTTCGCTCGCCTTGCGGAGGTCGCCTAGTTGCAAAACTCGTTTCGCGGGTCGCGCATTTATCTGCCCAGCGAGGGAAAGAAGGACGGGCGAAGGAAATAAAAAGAGAAGAAAAAAAGAAGGGCAGATAAATTAGCTTACTATTCTAGGAACAGTAAGTGTGAACACTGCGTTACAAAGTAGACAACGTTATGTACGTAAATAATAAAAATAATGAAAAAGTCATATCCTGATGTAAGCGGAATAATAACATAATAGAAAATGTTATAAAAACATTAAATTCTCTTAGCACAATTATATAACAATCAAAGTACATGTATAAATTGGAAAAATATTTTAGAAATCTCTTGTATTGTACATATTAGGTATATTATATGTATATATTTTTCTTGAAACTATAAGTACAAGCGTATTATCGATTAATATTATTCCAGCACTGTAAGATACAGGTACAGTTTTTTGTACGAGCCAATCCTGTACCAGCATATACGGACATTTAAGATACCATCGTAGGAAATAAGTAAAAATAATCGACATGGAGTAAAAATACATCGAGTGATGCATCGATCTTTCTCTCTGAAGAAACATCGTCATCGTTGCACCGAGAATGGCAAGCCGTTGCAGCCGGTCCTACAGGTGCAAGAATCTTGATTATTACAGCTTCTATTCCGCAGGACTCGACTTAATGAGAATACTTCCCGCGTGAATATAATCATATTTGTGACGATGTGCACCGTTCGCACTCTCTACAAATGCAACAACGACCGCCATTTTCTTTTATATCTTTTGTTCCTTTTTTGTTAAAACCATTCACCTCCAAGTATCTACATACGTTTTGACAAAAAAAAAAAAACATGCCACAACGGAACATTTCTGACTAATTCACTAATATAGAAAATAAAAATAAAATACAGCCAAAAGTATCGAGCTGTCTTTTATAAACAATCAGTATAAAGAACTCTTGTTAATAATATACGTTAATAATAAATTAAATGATTATTAACGTAAAAATTAACGTGTCTCTTATTCTACATCAGAAAATACAATATTATTGCAAGTCATAAAGTTTACCACGTAATTTTATATATTCAATTTTTACGTTATAAAGATTTTAAATCAAACTCTTACATGCCCTTTCATAAATAATCATTATCGTCTTTTATAAATGTCTTTTATAAATCACAACAATCAAGTTTAGCTCGACCGATGTTCATTAACTAAAAAAAAAAACGACATAAATTCTGGCACAGAATAATCGTAATAATTTAAAAGATGATTAGGAAAAATAGTTAAAAAGTAGCAAATGTGAAAAGTCAAATGAGCAATTTAAGTATATTGATTGGAAACATTACATACACGGCAATGATAAAGTACATCTATTAGGCGTACTAGTCAAAACATTGCGTATAGTAATGATAGATTCGCGCGTTGCGATTTCAGCGTTAAATTAATTATTGCAGTGAAAACCGCCTTTCGGTTCGATTAGTAAAACACTTTTTTTCCGGATAAGGATCAAGCGGATCGTACGCGTGCGGAAAGATAGGCGCACGGAGGTTCGTGATATGCTCTAACACTTTCACGCGTGCAAATCAAGCCCCGACCGGCGTGGGTCGCGTATAATTGACGCGTTCGACCTCCCACGAACGACGCGGCGAGGCAGGCATTGCATACGTCTCAACGTGGGAGTCTCGCCGATTTATAATTCGAATAAATCACCCCGGGGTGGGCGTCGAGTTGCGAAAAAAGTCGCGACCTCTCGCCCGCAAGACGAGGCACGGAGAGATAGGAGGAGACGATAGAGGCTCATCGATCCTCTGCACGATCCTGACGAGGTGCCGCGATCCTCGCACTTCCTGGATCCTCGCCCTCGCTTTATTAATCGTCGATCTCTTTCTCTCGTGGGAGGAGAGAGGGGGAGATTGATTGAGGATTTAATTGAGTACGTACATATCGCATGCAAAGTAGATAATACGTTTTCCCAGAGGAAAATATCGAAGATGGTAGAATTCCAAGTTGTGAAG
This sequence comes from Trachymyrmex septentrionalis, assembly GCF_001594115.1. Classification (NCBI taxonomy): domain Eukaryota; kingdom Metazoa; phylum Arthropoda; class Insecta; order Hymenoptera; family Formicidae; genus Trachymyrmex; species Trachymyrmex septentrionalis. Next base: position 115,425 of record NW_017305905.1, read on the forward strand.
AAACATTAGGATACACTGCGCTGAATCAACTGTATGCTGCCCTTGGTATATTTTGACGAGATGCATCATTTAAGATCATCGACTGAATATATATACGTACACGCCGGAACCGACACCGAGCGACTATTATCGTCGCTTACGAGACAATAATAAACATGGCGGAACAATGAACGAGACCCGATTATTAAGACAAGATAAGTATCTAGCGACGAAGCAATTTGTAGATGCAACCTAATTGTCCTGTACTATCTCACGATTGACATCAATGATCTGATAAGCCACTTCTGACTGACAATGAGAACAGGAACGTTATACTCCTCCACTTTTCTTACCTTCGCCTTATCTTTTAGACAACCAACGGAAGTTTCTTTCGCTACTATCAAGAGAGAAGACGTATTCATTTATTATTTGAACGTGACGTATAAAATTGTTGAGGAGTTACTAAATTATACAACATTTAGCTATGTGCGCACCGTACGTTTTTGAATATAATTGCGGATTCTTTTACGAGTGAAAGAAATTTCTAATAGTTTTAGATACTGTGTCAGATAAGATTGTTTCCTTATACTTGTGATTGCTTTTTCATACTCACGGCCATTGCACTTGAAGTATCTAATTTTGTATCTAAATTTGAACGGAAGTTATTTCATCTTTTCTTTCTTTACATTCTCTTACTTAATTCATTTGGAAAATTGATGCCAATTATATTTTCTATTTTAATGAAAAAAAAAAAAAAAAGAAGAAGAAGAAGAGAGTCTATATCAGTAGCTCAATCAGCAATTTATTTATACGAGGAAACAACAAAAGAAATGTGTTATGCAACGTTAAAGAATTTTAATAATAAAATCGAAGCAAATTAATTTAATTGAGGATTTCCCGCTATGCGCGTGCTTATCGACAATTACAAAAATGGAAATTTCATCCAATTGGGTCAAAATTAACACTTTCGCGTAGACAAATGATCAGCAATTAAATCTCGAGGAAATATAGCGTGCAGTCCGGCACTTCCGTACCGGATGTAAAAATGAAGAATCCTGTAAAAATGAAGAATCGGAGCCAGGCCGGAGCGAATCTGACTTGCCGATTGTTCCAGGCCAACGAGGTAATAAAAACTCACCGTTAGACGAGTCGAGTTCGCGCCGGTTCTCAATTAAATGCAGCCTCGTAATTCCGCCTGCTATTAAAAGGGGGACAGCTGATACAATGGCGCGAACGGAGTTCGCCGGCCGGCGAAGGAAAAAAGAAACGTCTTCGATCACGTTAGTTCCGAGTGTCTCTCGCGCGATCATCTCTATCCGCGATGTTCGCGCGATTATCTGAAGTGAGATAAAAGAAAAAAGAGAGAAAAAAATCTGGAGAAAGCAAATACTTTTCGCGAAAGATAACGTGCGAAACACTGCGAGCGTATCACACGAGCGGCAATATAATTATTAAGCCACGTTTCCGAGCAAGCAAATCCCTTTTAACGCGGAAAAGAAAGCAGCCGCGATCTTCCCGGCAAAAAAGTAAGAGCGACAGGAGGTACGAAGAATGTTTTTTTTTTTTTCACGATCGCGCGCATCGCGAGAGAGAGAGAGAGAGAGAGAGAAAGAGAGAGAGAGGTACTTGCGTAATTCGTCATGCTACATTTGTTTCGCCTGTCAGACATCGACTTCCTCGGGCCATCACCATCGAGCATGCCCGTATGCGTGTTCAGAGTCATAATATTGTAAAATTACGCTGGATGTCACGTAAAAAGTAGAAATCGGTAGCAGCGCAGCAGTCCGCGAAGCTCTTTAATGGGCATGAAAACGACTTTATTCTACGGTGGAAGTTCAAATGAAGATCGTTATCTCCGTGGAACTCCTCTGAGTCCTCGAGAAACTAATCTCGACAATCGTGGATCAGCTGATGCGCGGCTCGTCGATTAGTTTCGCGAAAAACCTATCGCGGTAGAAAATTACTGTTATTACTTGTGACTCATGCGATTTTATTTTTCTCCTATGTACGAATGAGCAGTGACGCAAGGGAACACCATAAGCCGTTTAACTCCTTTGTTGTGCTACAGCTGTTTTGTATATCGCTTCTATAGGTAATAAGAAATTGACAATCCTGCTTTATGGGCTTTTCAGAAAAAATAAGTGGCGCACATCTTTATTACTCCGAGTCGCGCTTAACGATGGAAATCGCACGTCGAATCACTACGTTCTAAGTCATCTAATGATTACCTATAGCTAGCATACGACACAACATTCGCATAATCGTCGATGCATAATCATTTCATTCGCATAATCGTTGATGCAGGATTTTACTCTCTTAATTTTATGGTTTATCGTTCCTTCCATCGATACTCGCACTTATACTTGGACACCAATCCAGCACGTAAAACCAGCTGTAATTGTTCTTTATTCTTTCAATATACCGGAAGAATATTTTATTAAATTATAATACATATTGTTAGAATGCATATCATGGAAATAAAAATTTTTTTAAAAGATAAACATGTATATTTTTTTTATTTATTTAATCGTGGCTTTTAAAATGGCTGTTGTATCTGCTTTAATTGTATTATCAAATTTTTAAGATAAAAACAAACAATGTATCAAAATGAATATTACGCTACTCTATACAAGGAATTTAAACTTGCTAACGTCTCTTAATTCGCTTCGTTTTGTTCACATGTAACGGAAATGTTGATCATAATGTTATTCATGTATACCGTTCGTTTCATGAAGCTCGCAATCAAACAGTCAATTCAATTAAGGAGCAGAACATTCATTGCCCAAGGACAAATGGGAATTGGCGATTCAAAATTCGACTCCCAAAGCCTGACTTGCCCTCCTTTAGAGACCGGTCCTCGCACGCACGCATACACACACGCATACACACACACACACACACACGCGCGTATATTCGTGTTTATCCTTCGTTCTATGAAGGTATACGCGGGTATGCGATACCTTATGTAAGCCAGTATGTCGCAGACCCCGGCTGATAATTCCCCAACATCACATCGGTTGCATGAATAAAAAGATGAAGAAAAAGAGTAATTGGCTCCATATGCTTGACTTATACTAATGGTTGTACGTTCTCATTATTGATGTCTTTCAATTATATTCTAGAAATTCTCGTTACTTATACACCAAAGAGTTTTTCGATTTTTAATCATATTATCAAAAACTCACTAATGTGAATTCTTTCCCCGGCACGTCGTTTAGCATATCAAATGTGTTCTGCTCAGCGATTTTTTCCAACGCTTTCTATAATTAATCTTCGATCTACTAGGTGTAACATACCTCAGCAAGGGTCTGTGAAGTTAGCACGGCATTTTATAAATTTTCATAAATAACGATTGTTCCGGTAGCACTTTCCATTGTTCTTTCAAAAATAACAAAATATTCTTTTATATTATAAAATATTAAATAATCAAATCACCTTATATTAAAAAATCAAAAATAAAGAAATGCCATGCTAGTTTCACATTCCAGCACGCGGTAACTTCCTTTAAACTCTAAAGTACCAAATCAAATATTACATCTGTAAAGTGTTCCCGTTTCTTTTAAGCTTGATTATTATATAACATTTCAGAAAATTCCAACAATTAATCATTTTTACACAGATTAGAATATTCGGACTTCACGGAAACGTGTTGACCCGATAATTTTGGATATTTCTGATACGTTCCGCTCGAGTTCTACGAATAAATTATTATCAAAGGTTGTTCCGCCTTATAAACAATTTTAACTACCGCTACTAGCACGTCACTTGGCGGAAATGTCTTGTATTATATCGATTATTTTTAGCACTCCTGGCGGTAGCTCTGAGTTGTGCTCCGATCGAGTTAGATATGAATAAATTATTATCTAAAAATAATCAACACAACACATTTCCGCCAAGTGACGTGCTGGTAGCGATAGTTAAAATTGTTTAAAAAATGTTTATAACGCGGAACAACCTTTGATAATAATCTGCTGCGATACTACTACGTAGAAAAAGCGGTTGTTTTGCTGAAGTATCTAAAAAGCTAGATATGGATAAAAAATGATTTTGTAGAAAAATAATTACATCAAAATAATTACTACATATTAACAGAAATCTCAAATATGATGAGCAATGTTGCACAAAGTTTTGACATTCTAGCAATTACATTCTAGCAATACTTTGAACGTCCTATATGATTATTCTGATGGCTCAACGAAATTATTTTTAGATCTGTATCCAACGAAATTTTTCGATGCTTCAACAAAATTTTCCTTTCTATGCAATTCTACTAAATTAGGATCTACTTATACTATAGCATAGAAATATGAAATATCTCGGACAGTTCGTCATGTCGATTTTGGATTTGCGGAAGGTTAAAGTGAGTGAGTGGAAGGTAAAGTGAGTTAACATTCACTCCCTAGAGGAAAGCAAGAAATAGAGAACAAGAAAGGGTTGTTAAAGACGACAAACCCAATTTAGATCGCTACTACGAGTACCGTTGAAAGCCGTGCTCGCTCTACTGGGATAACATTGTTGCACTCGACGCGGAACGTGCGGGCGATTATTACATAAAGGCAGAGATACGGTATCCATTATCATATTCACCGGTTGAGTGAAGAATAATATCTTATTGCCTCGACAGTTCAACAATCAACATCCTCGTGCTGAGAGTTCATCGGCGCCCATGGTGCTCCGCGCGCGATAGAAACTTCAAAAGCTACGCCTGATTCAACCGCGTGTGGCCGTTGCAAAACCGGCACACAAACGATTTCACCGCAACGCAGCAACGGAGTTCTTCGGAAATTTCTCAGCTGTACACCTATTATCGTTAACCGTCGGAGCTATCAAGAGCAAACATCGCAGTCGTAACACTAAATTTGGTTCTCGAGATAATTACCATCTCCGGTGTAAAGTACCCCCCGTAATTACACTTTCTTCGACATTTTTATAGAAAAAAAAAAAAAAAAAAAAATTTTTTTTTAAAGTTAATTTAATTTTTTTAAATGTATGTATCCCTGATATTTTTCAATAAGCTCTGAGAGTTTTATATTTAATTTTACACTCAATAATGTATAACTTCTGTTTATATCTTCCATGTATATTTTACTTTTCCGCATTTCCACTTATCTTCTCGTGTATCTCGCGAGATATAGCCTGATAGCCGGCTTCGCATATTGTGCGCGAAAACGTGGCAATCTCACTCCAAATCACACATCCCATTCCAAACACAAATTCAGGCTTAACTTTGTTAAGGATATCCGGCTTGCGGAGAAAGTGGTCTCGGATGAATATACCATCCATTATTTCGACTCGGTTAGATAACATTGTTTTTCTAAAATTACTCCGAATTAAATGCGGAAGTTGTTTTTTTTACTTGAAAACGGAGAAATCCGCCGTGAGCATATTTTTGAAGCCACGTGTATGTAAGACTGACGGGCTTGGGCGTCGGCAGGAACTCTTCAAGTACCCGAGTCGCATGCATTACTTTCTTTTATATATACACTGCCCTTATCGCCGCGTGTAATCTCCAATACGTCGTTTAATCAATCAGCCAGCTGGTTAAACGCACGAGAAACGATGACCCGAGTTTTTCCTCATTCCGGATCGCGCAACCTCTGACTCTGACTCTCCATTTCATCGTTTGCATAATACATACGCATACACCAACACCGGTCGCACTATTCACGAGTCCAAGAGACGTCCGGCTCGAGAAACATTGCCGCTTCGTTCAAAAGCTTCAAAAGGATAAAAAGGAAAGATACGAGCCAGGACAACTCCCTGCAGCTTGGACCTTAATAAGAATTCTTACGGAATAGGAGTATAACAAAAAAGTCATTGCAAAAGAAAAGAATTTGGTAAAAATTAATTTCGACTTTTTCGAGATGCAATATATCGAAGTTAGAGGTATGTTAGCTTTATATTAGCATTAAAGTAATTGTTAAAAAATATTATCATTATAACTTACTATGTTAAAAAATTACATTTCAGCTCCATATGTACCATCTCGCTTTCCTCTGCATGCAGAGAGGCTACGAACGTTGCAGAAATATGCAAATCGATATAAAACTATCGACACGTCCAAAAGGAAAAGCGTGCACGTCGCAATTTCACCGGCGAATGCGTAGAACGTTAATAAATTATCCGCATTATGCAAATTCACCATTCCGCGCCTGGCGTACCTCGAGGAATGCTTTACGCCGCGAAATGCAGCACCGAGAATTCTTGCATTTCTGAAAATGACGAGGCAGACAGTAAAACTAAGTGAACGGTTGCGAAATTTAAGATACGTTCGCATCACATCGCGATTATATTTGCAGATTTATAGAAATCGCAACAACACTGTCGAATTCTTCAGTCTTTTATGAGACGAACAATAATCTCTGCTAATGAGTTTGCATTAAAATAATAATGAAATAGTTGCAACAATCTTTCTATATTATGACAAACATTTAAATGTTTTATCAATAAAATTAGGTAAGTATCAATCAAAAAAATTTCTTCATATTCAATAGTCATTTTTTCCTATCAATAAAACAGCTTGAAAATTATGCGTTTTTATATTGTATAATATAAAATATTAGGAATTTATTATTTAGATATTTTAGTAATAGTTATAATGCGAAAATAATATTATTCATAACAAACCTTCCATCACGATTAGTCCGCAAATAATTCTGAATTCTGATTTTACATATGTATATTTTTTTATATTTATAATTGTATTTATCACAATATTTTTCAGTTAAAGTTTAAATAATTTTCTTCAAAACAAGTCCTAGTTGAAGTAAATAGCTTAATATTTACGGAAGATATGATTTTTTAAAGACACTGATACGTATCACTAGACTTTAAAAGGATATTCTAGTCTATATAAGACCTAAAAATGAGAATTACATTTGAGATATTTTTTTTTAAACTGCTGCACATATTCTTCTACGCTTTACATATACTTGTACATATTTAGTAAATACCTACAAATTTTGGTGTAATTTTGGCTAAATGTTTATTAGTTTTTACGTTACGTAAATATGTTACGTTATGTAATATAAAAGAAATAATGTATCGGTGGTTGACATAATTGCGGCCTTTCCAACTTAACCGAAACAAAAAATTCAAATGTATTTTTAATTATTATGAGTATGGCTATAGTTTAAATCAAGATAAATAAAAAATATTACAAATTATTAAAATAGCGCATTAAAACCACTATTGTTAAAAGTATCAATTTTTCAACAAAATTTTTTAATTTGACATCTCTATGGAGAAATAATTAATTTGTAGAAATGGCAATATAATCTTAGTTTATGCAGTAAAGAAACATGTATCTATTTTATATACGCAAAAGTTAAAATGAATAGATTCAATAATTTCTGAGAAATTATATCAATCGACTTGAAAAAAAATATGTTTTCAAGAAGGACGCGTTTAAAATGTCAAATACAGTTGCAATATAAAAATACATATAAAAATAAAAGTTTATCTCTAATCGATACAAGCCCTGCTCTGACTCAAGACACTCATATTTTTCACTTTTTCTCCAGTCTATGCTTGATAACAGTTGTCTTTAAGTTGACAGCATTAAATACAAGTGCGCTACAACTTAAAAATATCTATTCTTTTCTTTTCTTTTTTTAAGACTAATATCGACAAAATTTTAGGAATTTAATTTTTAGATTCTAAATAAAAAAAAATGTAAAAAAGAAAATATTGATTTTTTTTTAAATTCTAGATTAGAATACCCCTTTAAAGCGTGTATTTCAAGGTATCGCTTTATCCTTGTTTAACGTACAGTAAACAAAGATAAAATGACGGATGGTACTTGGATAAAAATCTAAACATAGCCTTCAGGGAATTTAACATAAGAAGTGGTAAAAATCTTGAGAAATGATTCTTAACGTTAAGAATACGAGTGATTTGAGTCAAGTTTGTACAAAAATGTAATCTTCTGGCGATTAGCACGAATATATGCCGGCTAATTGCGTATAAAGGATCGCATAGAGATGCGTAATATCGCGACACAATCGGCCACCCACGTTTTCCGCAGTAATATCGTGATTGGCCGACTAACGAGCCGTGTCGCACGAGATCCGCCGTTAACTGCGTCCTAACAGTATCGCAAAATCACCGGTGATCGGTATCAATCACACTCCAATACCCCGGCGTACTTCCACAACTATGGCATAAATGTGGCCCGCGCGAAAGGCGTCTGTAAGCGCATTGCGGGTTTAATTGGAAAACGCATACACAACGGAGTACGTAACGGTGCACGAGTTACATTCTCTAATTAGATTAATCAGAATTTATCATTAAAGGCCGAGTAAGACAGAAATGCCGTGAGAGCCGAGGTTCATGGTTGTTAATGATGGATTGCGGTTTACTGATGGTTTAACACGTGACATATCACGCTGCCAACAATTTTGCAATCCGCGACGCAAAAAGCAGTAAACAAGCAGTAAAAAGCCTTATCTACAAAGTTACAATGTTGCGATCGTATAATGTAGACTCATCTTGATTAATATAAAATAAATTCCGTTTAATTGCATGAGAACTTATTATGTATACTTATTCACGTGCCCCGATATTATTTAAATTGAAATAACAATATACATGGCACTAGCGACCTACATAAACCTTTATAATTCCACATCTTGAAAATCTATTAAAACGCAATACGTAATATTGAGGATATACATGTTAAATTAGAGACAATTGCACAAGATTAACGACGCTTTACACGGCTTTACATGCTGTTGCAAACGAGTGAAAGTTATGAATAGCGCGTTACAGATTTAAATTCAGCTTTCAACAATGTTCCCGCATGGCGCGTTTACGAACGATGGAAAGACGGCGAAGAATCATCGATCTACAGTCAATCGATTTACCGCATGAAATCGAATGCCATGGAATGCGAGTGGAAAAAAAAAGTGAGACGGCTAGGAAGACACGTCGCCGGTTTCACAATTCTTTGGTTCGTTGTTCGCGCAACCTTGCCAGGTCTTGTGCCAGGAAGTAGGCCTAGAGACCGGTGATTTATTTTGGAATATGTGTAGTAAGTTAACGATTCGCGGCCTTGTATCGCGTACTATATAAACGTCGCCTCTAGGTTTTTCTCCTAAATCGATTTCCGATCGACAACCAAGCGTACGAGATCACAAGAATCTAGCATTTCGTAAAATGATATCCAACACTTTTTATACTCGCCAGGGACAAAGTGTATTTCACAAGTTTTATATTTGGCGATAGAAAAATCATCAGAGTCATTGTCGTCAGTTTACTATTTGTATGACATTTATGTTTCTTTGAATGCTACCATGTAAGAAAAAATATATATAAGTTGAAAATTGTACTTGATACAAAAAAATACATATATTCTGAACAAATTTTGAGACATTGTGATTCGTATTCTTAGAAGATATTTTAATTCTAAATATAAGAAATTTGTCTCACATATTTTCCGCTGGCATTGAACACGTGCCAGTCTTATATTAAACAAATAAAATTGTGTTAGCAATAATATCTTACATTATATTAAAAGCAACTAAACAATTTGTCCCAATTTACTTTGATAATTCACATAAATTATATTTCACTATCAAACGTTATTTAAAAATATATTTTAGTTTTATTTGATTTATTATATATTTGAAAATATAATATTTCATTAAAATTCGAGCCGTTCACAGGTTCATACAGAGCGGAGCTTCAAGTATATTGCGTATGTATTCAGAAGTATAAGACTTATATAGCGGGTAATAAAAATATAAGGAAGCAATTGCGAAATATTCGCAACATAAGATGATCACTAGTTACGAGTCATCTATAAAATCCCATCATGCTGGTTAGAAGGCATGTAAGGTGTCGATACGTTAAGCTTCAGGAATGCATGAATTGCGTGTGGATCTAGCATTAACCGCTACTCCATGCGAGAACGGAAAAATATATCCAAGCTGAGATCGGTCAATCGCTGATCGCCGTTGACACGCATTCGAGATAGATCGTCAATAGATCGCCAGCAATCGAGCCTTGATCTTGTCCGACGACAGAACCAGTTCCGCTGAATGGCAGACTGACGTATAATGGTGCTAAACGAACTTCCGCGTTCAATGCAGATTATAGATATTGCAAGATATACGGCCGTACAATCATCTCAAAATGGATATTTAAAAGACAGTGAAGTGCGAACTACACATCAGAGAAAAAGAAAAAGTACGATTGATAGATGCAGTGAGAGAAAAGCGCTTGCTATTTGTGACTGTAATTGCATGAGAAAATAACTGTGATTAGAAGCTCAATTTTTATAATTATTACAGCTACAATGTTAGTAATAATGATTATACTTGCAGTTCCAAAAAAAAAACTACCAAAAAAAAAAATATATAATTGGCACCGAAAATGACTAAATTATACTTAAATTGTGGTAATTGCGACCATTTTTTTCTCTCAGTAAACAACCGTTGAATCTAAAAAGAGGAAAATATCAAGAAAAATGAAGAAAATCAAACAGCGCGATTAATTTCATCCAACGTAGCAATTAAGCTATGAACTTTGTGCAAGGTACACGCGAATCAAAAAGTTGTTCTTTCCGAACCGGATTTTATGTTCGCGGGTCAACAGTGCGCCTTGACCTCCGCGGTTTAATTAGAAATTATTGCGCGCGCGGCTCGCAATATAACGCGCGATTAATAATCCGCGTGACGTACCTTAGCGTAGCTGCGCTGAGCCGGCGGGTATTATTCAATTTGGTCACAATTCACGAGTACGTTGCTATCGGTATAGGGTCGCACTACTAATCGTAAGATCGAAAGCGTATCGAGACACCGCCGACCTTACACGCGCCTTACGAGGCCTGTTCACCGTTATTAACCGCGATTTATCGGCTTGCCGGCTTTTCGACTTGGTCGTGAACGCGCATTCCGCATTTGCTGCCGGTTATCGTCGAACGATAAATCCACTCGCGTATCGCAACACGGCGATTGGCGTCATGGCAATGCGAGTGGATTAATAGTATAGATTCGCGCCGCGCGCAGATCCGAGGGTTCTCATTAATGCGAAAGCGCTGGTCTGGTTCCACCGCTCGCGTAGATCGCTCGATCGCTTCACCTGCGTTCTTTAGAACCCCGAGAAACGACGCGAAACGAATGAAGGCCAATGGTCCACGGATTTGCTCGTAGAAAAAGAGATTTTTCTTTTTTTTTTTTCCGTCCGCGATTTTACCGTTGAGATCAAGGATGGCCGACAGAGCGTGAAGGAGCAGTTTTTCGGAAGAAAAAAAAAAAAGAACTCGTTCGATTTTTTTCTCGACAACTACGATTTTTCGAAAAGTATAATACACTTTTTGCGTATTGCATGGTCACAAGTGACATGCGAATTAAGATCAGGAATTCATTTAATATCCATGTGAATTAAAATTGTGAGTAACTTTGAGCGCGCAATGACTTCCGTAATTCCGTGGAATATAATACTCGCGAGAATGATTTGCTGAAAGTAGCTTCTGAAAAACAAGAAAACGGGTCGCACGACACATTGGATGAACGTATAGTTAACATGCTGACACACATATTATTGCTGAAGCTTCATGTCGCGAGAAGGAACTTGTCACGAGACCGATCCGAATTACGTTGGGTTCGACAAGCGAGTTGGAGGCATTTTATATGATCGAAATATTACGAAATGCTTCGCGAGCGATGTACTGTGAGACCAGAAAATTCTTCGGAAAAGGATTACTAAATAGGACTAATACGCAAATCGACATCTGGTAGATCTATTTCGTGTTGGTAGCATATATCGGCGAGTATAAAATCGATTTACAGTAAAGGAAAATGATAAAACTGAACTCGTGATCAAATGTAAACTTTTACGAGCAAGATCGGAGAAAGAGAGATCCACGTTTCTATAAGTGCAGTGAAAACATAGAGACGTTCATGTAGAATGTAGAGCATCAAATTAGCATGTCAAAAATTCATCTCTTAAAATGGCTTCATCGTTAAAATATAATTTTTAGAAAGAATATTTATTGTAACGAATATTTAATATGAAAAATCATTCTGACAAGCATAAAATTTTAAAAGACGTAATGTAGAATAAAAAGCATTTTTTATTCTATTTCAGATGTCATAACGTTAATTTTATAAAATTGCGTCCAAATAATTATATATATTTTTCTTTATCTAAAATATATATAATATTAAAAATTGAATAATCGTGAATATTTAACGGAAAAAAAGGTTGACATGAGATATATCAGGAATGTGTAACGATATGTAAGTTTGATCTTGTAATACTTAATAGAACATCAATTAGTAAATGTCTGTGGTTAGCAACAACTGCATTTTTAGAACACACTGTAATCAAGAATCACTGAGATCAGTTGCATATGATGTAGCAATAATTTCCATTAAAGTAATGGTCACCCATTACACAGAGAAAGTACATTTAACCATCGCGGTTGTAGCGACTCGCACGCGTACGAAAAATAAATTAAATAAAATTTAACACATGACAAGTGTGTATGTAACTAGGAGTATCCCATAAAAGTGGCGTAATTTTGTTCAAAGCACTTGAAAGGCCTACTTCTACTTTCTTCTCCACCGTGCGACGACACTTGATGAAAAGAGACTTAATTATAGCGATCTCGAGTCTCAATTTCACAAGCGGAAATTTCTTAATCGTAGCAAAAAAAAAAAAGAAGGAGATTCTGCATCAGACATATACTTGATAAGCTTACTTTAATAAAATTAAACTTGCTGTATGTCCAAGGACTTCAAGGTAAGCGCCAAAAAAACTTTTGAATTAATTCAAAATAAAATAAAAGTCAAACTCTTCATAAATGTCTTTTTAAATCTACATCAGATAAAAACGGCAAAAATAATACAATGTAATTCCCTCCGTGGAAAGTAAGTAGAAATGTAAGTTTCTTTAAAAAAGCAAGTAAATAAATTTCATGTACGTAGAATTCATTTTTTTCTCTATTATTATTAATTATATTTAATATATTTAATATATTTTCATTGCAAATATTTTTTTTCTATAAATATTCCTGCGGCTCGATAAATAATAAGACAAAAGTAAAAGCATTTGAGAAAATCATTCGCTCATAACGTATAATTTATTGTCTGCAAAAATTTTCTACACAGAGACTGGCATAAATTAATATGGCAAATTATACCTGTTGTGTTCCCGTATTTATATAACAAGTATACATATCGTAATTTTATTACTGATAAATGTATAATGCGTTCAGCTCTTAACGCATCGTTACATCGGAGGTCATCGATAACGAAAGAAAATCAAACATGCTTCATGCCACAAACGGGCGTATAAATTCTTTATAGAGCATTAAAACTCGATCTATATACGCATCCGAGATCATCATGATCAGATTGCTCTTTCATGACAGTTTTAATCGCGAATTTAGGAACACACTCTCGTTTCTTGTGGGAGGAGCAACTCGGAAAGAATTATTAAAACACTTTTCGATGATAAATTTTCCAACTGCGAAATTCAATTTTTCTATTGAATCAGACAAACCGGGAAACAGGCAATAAAAGAGATTTGCCGTGATTTGTGCTCTCTTCTTAATAAATGCGAAGAATTTTATCAACAAAACTCTTTCCTTTCTCCATTATTGTGTCAACATGTTAACTATATTTAATACATTTTCACAATTTACCTATTGATATTGATACAAATATTACATGCTCTGATCAAGAGTGTAAAATATTTTCCTATAAATATTATAATTATTTAGATGTGCGGGAAGATCCTCTCTCTGGGAAAGGTTAAACATGTGTAAAATGACATTAGAAAAGAAGCATAATGATATGATACTACAAAAGAAAAGGTTGATATTATATATATGAGATGAGAAGAGGTGTACTTTCGTCTGTAGACCACATGGCACAAGATCATGTTGCTCCGGCAAGACGGCGACAATCCGTCTCGGAAAAAAGAAGCATCCGCACAAACGAAGGGCGTGCCGCAAGCAAGGACAAAGCCATCAAGAAGGATAGAAAGCGAACGTAAGACGATTTCGTCGAGTCGTTCCTTGCAAGAGTTTCTCTGGTGAAATGCAAACCATTCTTATATACAGCAGACATACTGTTGAAAGCGGTGAAACCTCCTGGGCTTCTACCAATAAACATTACTTTACTATGCGTACATCCTGCAGTCGTCGTGAGCTGCAACCGCGAAGTGTTTGACTCCGACGGAAAATGCAACAGTAGTGTCAAATATTTTAACGTATAAATTGAAAAATATAAATTGAAAAATTTAACGCTATTTAATTTGTTACTACACCTATAGTCCGAACTTTGTTGCTCAATCGTTGTTGCCTGAGGAATATTTTGGTGTCAAAAATCATGTCTTGCACTTGAATATGGATTAACTTAGAATGTGGTGCGAACGTGGCCGAAATAAACTAATTATTTCCCAGGTATTCGAATTAGCAACAAACGTTACGTTTTGATATGTTTCAATATTACTTATCTGAGAATTATTTTGGAGGATTAAAAATAACTAACAGAAATTATCGACATTTGCAAATTAGAAAGTTCTTCGAGATTAGAGTTACAGAATTGAAAACTCTTTTACACGTTTAAAGTATCTATATACACGAATAAACAGCTGGGATATATTGAAACTTAAAAACGGAAGGATCTAAAAAATTACATATGCATTATACGTAACTTTCAAATTTTTTTCCATTTTTAAGGCTCGAGGCTTAAATTGGCAGTATGATGTCAGAGACAAGAAATGACAAGCAATAAATTAATTGCTACGTACAGCTTCGTTTTTTATTTTTCTTTTAAAAATAATTCCGTAACCCTGAACCGTGGTATACGACAAACTGAGACATCTGTCCGATATGTCATAAAATATTATACTTAATTCATTCCTAAAATAATGATATATTTCTCAAATGTTAAATACGCAATGATTTTTGACAGCTGAGAAATGTACTATTATTTCAGGAATTATTTTATACTTCTACTTGGACAAAGGTCTTAATTTGCCGCACATTTCACAAGTTTCAAGATTACGAAACGGTTTTTAAGAAAAAACACGTGAGTACGCGTTTTAAAAATTTGAGTAAAAAATTCACTCCCAGCTTACAAATGCCGTTCCCACTCAAAAATTAAAGTAAACACTTTAGAGTGACTATTGCAATCACTCTAATATATAAAACACTCTACATACGAGATTTAGAAAATAAATATAACACTCTCTAAATACAATATATAATTAATATTATTATTATATATTACATAAATTGCATCTTCGTGTATTATTTTGTGATGTCACAAATAATAATTATTGTAATAATTTAATGCCAAAATGTCTCATCATTGAAATTAAAATCATATACTATCACGATGATCATGTTTAACGTCATGCGAAAAAAAAATGGGTCTCAAGCTACATGCCGTCGACACGTGAATCATTTTCAATGTCAGGAACTTGTTTTCCGCGAGAACAATGGCCACTGCTACGTAACAACCGCAGTATTACCATTTAACGCCATTTCATTGCAAACTGTATGGATAGAGAACATACAACGAACGCGTAATTATGTCAAATCATTTGGTTACGAATCAAGTATCATTGATCGTATAAACCTCCCTTCAACTTGATCGGTACAGTGAATGACGTAACTGCACTTGAATAATTTCGATCATTTATTCGAAGTAAATTGCAAATTGGATAATTGGCCGGTTTAACGGAACAACAAAGAGTTCTATTCAAAGTAATCTTGAACAATATTACTATCCTTCACATAGTAAATAAAAAAGAAATTCAAAAAGGAATTAAAATTTTATCTTAACAGTGAGGTAGAACGGGGCTGGTTGAGCAAACGCAAATATTTAAATGACTAAAATATATATCGTCTATACTTTGCGTAAGGTAGCACAAAGAAATTACTGCGCTTAAAACAATTATCTGTGTCACAACTAACCTCCGCTTTACTTCGTACGATTCTCTTAATAACTAATCACGTCAGTCGCCAAATCACAAAATCGAAGATTATTTACAGCGTTGATTCTTTTTTTAATCAAAAAAATTAATACACTTTCCGTTGAACAAACAACTAAACTACGAATTATATAATCGCGTTTCGCAATAACAGAGTTACACGTAAGTCGTTGCAGCGCCAACTACACTACTACGTCGTCAAAACTGAAATATCTCAGTCATTGTCTCGATGCCTCTCTCGGTGCCGTGCACGTTTATGTAAACGGATAGGTACTTGGGTAAAAAAAATGAAATTACCGGCGAATCACCGTCACCACATGGATAATAAACGCGAACAAAGGTGTACGCGCTCGCGTAACTCGCTTTCTAACGTCAGATATATACGAGCACCTAATGTTCACGCGTTTATTCGAACTCTCTCTCTCTCTCTCTCTCGAACTCTCTCTTTACGACGAATTGTTTATTCAATGCTACTAAATCATTACCTCTATTGTACTTGTTTCAGATCTAAACGTCCTTTCTCTTGTCACATATGCAGTATAATAAAATCTTTACATAAAACATAAATGCTCGTAAAAACGAATAAAATCGAAATACCTGAATATCTTCGAAAGTAAAAATATTCGTGTGCAGGTAAATAAAATTTGAAGTAAAATCAGTTTGAAAACGCGATTATAACTTCGACATTCGTGAAAAGTTTAATTTGTTTATAATGGGCAATAATAAATAACGAGCAAGGGTTAAAATATTTCAATTTTATTTTTATAAAATAAATACTACAGCAAACACATCAATGTTAATTAAGTGAGCAAATGAGGAAAAAAAAAGAGCAAAAATGCATCTTAATTAACTTCTTTACTTCCGGTTGCAAATTGTTGATTACATTCACGGCACACACGCGTGCGCAGTCGTAGGTTAATTATAAATGTTACACCTCACTGCATACGCTGATTGCGCTAACCACATATAATTGTGCTTAATAACACCGACGTCAGTGGGCACACTATTGTTCTAATACGTCTATGTACGCTTTTAAGAGAAATCGACATTCGATATACTATCGAGATCAATCGAAATAGAAATAGACCGTGCCGTCGTTAATCTATAAATTATAAATTCCCCTTGAAAAATGTTTCGAAGTAGAAATCTTCGATCAAGATTTATCGATACAGACAAAAGTGTCTGTAATTACGGGTCTATTTATCCTAAAAACTGACACGATGTGGATAACTGTTTTCATAACAAGCGTAATTTTCAGACGGATCGCCGTAATGAGAAGACTTTCACGTTTTTCAGGATAACGAAAGGAAGCTGACGCAAATTATTAGTTATGCAGCATCGCGTGAAGATGCGCTCCGACAGTTGAAGTACGTAATCTTAAATATTTGCGAAAAAACACTTTTCTTATCGATTACGCGGCAGCTCGTGTTGGCTCAGCGCTTTGTACAATAAACGTGCATTTCGCGCACGTGTCTCGCGCGAGAAATGTCGATCGAATTCAGTCCTCTTCTACTATATGTAAGTGGAAGAGACAGTTCGTGCGGACGGTGTAACGTGTAAAACGTGCAATGGATTTGAAGGGATTCGCAAGGTGAAACGACAAGTTACTTGTCTCTTGCATAATCGAATGTGATCCCATTCTCTCCACGGTGCCCTCAAAAATGAACGACATGTATTTATGCGAAAGCTTTATTTGCGAAGTTCTTATCGACAAAGATCATTAATCTGTATGGCATTCGCGAAAAAGTAGATTTTTTTTTTTTTTAATAGTGTACCGATCACGATATACACGATCACAATGATTATTATAACATTCGATGTAACTTCAGTATATACTGGGCTCGTCGTTTTGCGGACATATCGGCTTGCGAATCACCACCATGCGTAATGTACTGTTGTAAAATTCTCGTGGATCGTCCCGACCTATTCTTTGATCCCGCGTTCTTGACTCTATCGTTTCAGGCACGTTGACGATTTCATTCCTAAGAGATTCGATTAATTATTAACTTGCTTTATTTTTGGTAAAAGTAGCAGGGAGCTTGAAGATTAGTCTGATAATTTAGACTTTGTATAAAAGAAATTTTTCAACCGGAAGAAATATTTTTTTAATTTTACCCCTAAAAAATGTAAAACGCAAATCACGTAAAATTTTTGTTTTTAAATTCGCTGTAACAAATTGCCTGAAATTTGGACAAGAGCTGACGATTTCTTACAGTTACATTGTCTGAATTTTCGAACAGAATATTGTATCAATTTCTAGCCACACTTCTGAATTTCTAGAATTCAGACAATGTCTGAATATTTAGGCATTGAGATCAGAAATATTTAGATACTGTAGCTCGAAATTCAGAGAAATGTGGCTAGAAATTGATACACTATGGCTACAAATTCAGACAATATTCTGTTCGAAAATTCATACAAGTGTGACTAGAAGAAAACTTCAGCTTTTGCCTGAATTTTTTATCAGCGTTAGTCATAAACGAGAAATTAAAGAAACAATGATAAAACTTGGAAGTTTATTTTAAGCTTAAAAATGATGCGCTATCTAACCCTCTCTAACTGCACAGCAATTCTTGCGACTTAAAAAATAATTATCTTTAAATTACTTGTAATCTTACGTATAATTTAGGTATATTATCTCGAAATGTGGCTGAAGGAGGGTCGGCAAGGAAAACGAGTCGATGAATATTCGCGTGCATACAGAAGCGTGGTTTCACGGGGAACATCCTCACATCGCACACGTCGTGTTGCGTGCACGTGGTGCATCGTAGGACGACGACTTTTACTTTCTAAAGCAATAAGTAAGACGCTATCGCGCGAACTTACTCACGCGCACGCATACGCGCACGCGCGCGCGCACGCATGCATGCGTTCATAGAAGACCAGAATAAAAACCACA